>NC_132889.1:34563703-34711203 GCF_030463535.1 Salminus brasiliensis | reverse complement strand
CTATGTATCTGTCTGTCTACCTGTCTATCTATCTATCTATCTATACACCTGTCTGTCTATATGTCTACCTGTCTGTCTACCTGTCTGTATGTCTGTCTGTCTATCTATCTATCTGTCTGTCTATCTATCTGTCTGTCTATCTATCTGTCTGTCTATCTATCTATGTATCTGTCTGTCTACCTGTCTATCTATGTATCTATCTATCTATACACCTGTCTGTCTATATGTCTACCTGTCTGTCTACCTGTCTGTATGTCTGTCTGTCTGTCTGTCTGTCTGTCTATCTATCTATCTATCTGTCTGTCTGTCTGTCTGTCTATCTATCTATCTATCTATCTATCTATGTATCTGTCTGTCTGTCTGTCTATCTATCTATGTATTTGTCTGTCTGTCTGTCTATCTATCTGTCTGTCTGTCTGTCTATCTATCTATCTGTCTGTCTGTCTGTCTGTCTGTCTATCTATCTATCTGTCTGTCTGTCTGTCTGTCTGTCTATCTATCTATCTATCTATCTATCTATCTGTCTGTAAAAATGACAAATGATGATAATAACTACTACAGTAACAGTAAGGGTAACGTCTGTCCTTGATTATATTCGCAGCACTGATTTTCTGCAGTCTCGATGCCTTATCTTCACCATTTCTGTGCTACCAGCGTGTGTTTTGACAGCAGCTCTGCTGGGACTATGCTGTTACCGCTCTTCAGTGGAAAACCATACCATAAAGCACCAGCACAGCTTCCGAAAGGTCCGGCCCAGCTGAGTGTGACCTGTGTTTAAAAGGCATTTCTTGTTCATATTCAGAAGGCCACTGGCCCACACTTGGCTTCCTGTCCCTCAGACAGAGGAATGGCAGTAACCTTAGCATCAGTGGGTTTGGAGGGAATGGGCTTTTGTCATGGGTCAGTGGCACAGGGACACCACTGTCCATCTGCTGCCTGGCCGAAAACTCCCTGAAAAACACCAACAACTTCCAAGACTCACGGCTGAATGGACCTCAGGACACACTGCACACATAACAGTTGCGTAAAAAACCTTAAAATGGAGCCACATGGAGTCACACGTACATGTTTATAGTGGTGTTAAATGACATCGACGTGTTGATACATTGGGCCGAACATGGAGATTCACAGGGTTTTGTCGATTATAAGGCTGAGTTTGGAATTGTGTACTGTATGATGATGAAATTGGAGATTTCATGATGTATTGAGTCATATTCCGATCAGTTATTTAGAGGTCACATACACAACTTCAGTGTGAATGGGTGTGGCTAACCTGCTGTAAGCTAAATAGGCAGATGTACAGTATGTAAATACAAAGCATGTGTTTCCAATAAAGTGGCCAGTGAGTGAAAGCACAAGGCGTGTGTTTCCAATAAAGTGGCCAGTGATTGGAAGCACAAGGCGTGTGTTTCCAATAAAGTGGCCAGTGATTGGAAGCACAAGGCGTGTGTTTCCAATAAAGTGGCCAGTGATTGGAAGCACAAGGCATGTGTTTCCAATAAAGTGGCCAGTGAGTGGAAGCACAAGGCGTGTGTTTCCAATAAAGTGGCCAGTGAGTGAAAGCACAAGGCGTGTGTTTCCAATAAAGTGGCCAGTGAGTGGAAGCACAAGGTGTGTGTTTCTTATAAAGTAGCCAGTGAGTGGAAGCACAAGGCGTGTGTTTCCAATAAAGTGGCCAGTGAGTGGAAGCACAAGGTGTCTGTTTCTAATAAAGTGGCCAGTGATTGGAAGCACAAGGTGTCTGTTTCTAATAAAGTGGCCAGTGATTGGAAGCACAAGGTGTCTGTTTCTAATAAAGTGGCCAGTGATTGGAAGCACAAGGCATGTGTTTCTATTGAAGTGGCCAGTGATTGGAAGCACAAGGTGTGTGTTTCTATTAAAGTGGCCAGTGATTGGAAGCACAAGGTGTCTGTTTCTAATAAAGTGGAACCAAATTACAAAAACATGTTTAAACATCTGGAGACTTGATCTTCATATAATTGAAGAAATGTCTTTAAAGATCTATAAATATTAAAATTTATAAAATATATGATGTCCTGTGTAAAATAAAAGTCAGGAGCAGAACATCAGAACATGGTTAGGGAGGATTCTGGAGGAGTCTGTCTTATTTCAACCTCAGATTTTTAGTTTGGTCTGCTCTTGATGGTTGAAGTGAGGGGTGAAGAAGATTTCCATCATGGTCAGATTCAAAGAGCTTTCTGAGGCCTTCAGAAAGAATGGTGTAGATGCAGGTGAATCTGGGAACAATTAGAAATCAGACATTTCACTGTCCACTACATCATTTACAAGTGGAGGACATTTATACTAGCTGCCAGCAGGGACAGAATCAGGACGTCCCAGCAGGTTTGGTCCAAGAGCAGAGGCCTCAAGATGAGTAAAGACGTCTCCAACAGGCCTAAAATGTCATCATGGTAGCAGGTAGCTCTCACCACAGTTGATGTCAGAAGTACAGCGTCTACCGTCAGAAATCTATCATGGAAGGAGAGCAGGGAGGGAACCTTTACTGTAGTACTGTGACTGTATGTTGTTGTTTTTTAATTATTTAATTATTGGGTTGTCAATTTTTCCCTGGTTAGTGCTGCCAATTAACCCACCTTTTCGTAACTCCCACTAGCACTAGCAATGCTCCCAACACTAGGAGGGTAAGGACCTAACACATGTCTCCTCAGATACATGTGAAGCCGCCATCTACCCCCCTGGAGAGACCACGGCCAGTTGTGCTCACTCTGACTCTGGTTGCGACCCCCACAGTGGCCATAGTGGCAGTGCATTAGATCTTTGAGCCACTAGGGTCCCATATGTTGTTCAAAATTGGATGTTTTCCAGCTTTGGTTTATTAGATGGACTGCAGACTGGAAAGTGAATGGTGCACTTTGAATTAAATACATTAAATAAAAAGAACTTTTAAAGGTCCAAACTGTGGTGTAAGCCCACGGCCGCCCATTCCTGCTGAAGTTCCAAAATTACAAACTTGTGTTTTAGTCTGGGCAGCATTGCAGATTTGCAGAACCCCCATGCTCATGTGCAGCTCACATGGGTGAAATGTGGACCAGGTGGGTTCCAGGTGAGCCTGCTTCCCAAAACGGACCCCATTGTTAATCTCCCAAGGGTCGCATCTAGGACCTATCCATGTGCAGACTCTGATGGGACACTGGTGAGCATCCATTTGTGGGGCCTACATGGACTGCAAACTGGAAAGTGAATGGTGCATTTGAATTAAATACATTAAATACATTAAATACCTTGATGAGGAAAAAAAAGTGGAAAATTGAAAAGCTTCAGCTAACTGCAAGATTACCCCTCACTCTGTGGCTCTTTAGGCTGGAGAATTTAGGCTGATGAGCGCTCAGAGAGTTATCTGTTCAAGAATGCAGTAAACAGCAGCTAGAGACATAACGAACTACACATTCCTGATCTGACATCAGCCGTGTTGGCACCAAAGGTGAAGTGAGGTTGTTCTGCAGAAATGAGATTTGAATGGATTTCTGTAAATTCTGCGTAATAAATGTTCTGTCAAATTCATTTATCCTTTATTGGAATTACTGAAAATCTCATTAAACGTCCTTCAGTTCCAATTCAGCCTCATCCATGTTTTATTTTTTGGTTCTTCTTAAATTAGCTGAGCTGAACTGAAGTAAACTCCCTCATGAGAGGACCTCAGTCTTGGTTGAAGGTGTTTAGGAATGGGATTTACTTACAACAACTGTGTTTGCATGTACAGGGGGGTCACGACTCGATGCGCACAGCCATACAGCAAATATATGGAACACGGTAGGCTGTAGACAAAGCAATCAGGAGGTAAACGCAGATTGATGGACATAATGTAGAACCCAATTTCCACCTTGCATGGCATTGTGGGAGTTGTAGTGTATTTAAAAGCATGGCTCCGGTATCTGTAGTCTTGACGTCTTATCCTTTAATAATCTCTCACTGTTCTGTTGGCAGTGCAACGACTTCAAATTTAAAAAGTGTTTCCAATAATCTGGCCTTATTTCAACTCATGAAATCATGGTGGATCAGACTAGGATGGTGTGCTGTCGATGTTGGGGGGGGGGGGGGTATGGTAACACATGAAATAGGCTATTGTTTACAAAGTACAGGCTGTACTGACTACCTCATGGGGGCGCTAGACCACACACACTAAGTGGTAGACTTTCGGAAAAGAAATTTAGGTTAGTTTTAGGCCTTCTGTGGTGTTTGTAGCTTTTTCCCCACTGTACCGAACTTTGAGGTCCAAACTGCAGTGTAAACCCATGGCAGGCTAGCCCCGCCCATTCCTCCAAAACTATGAACTTGTGTTTTAGCCTGGGCAGCTTTGCAGAATGTAAAAGCCCCAGCCCACATGTTCATGTGCAGCTCACATGCGTGAAATGTGGACCAGGTGGGTTCCGGGTGAGCCTGCTTCCCAAACAGACCCCATTGTTAAACTCACAAGGGTCCCATCTAGGACCTATCCATGTGCAGACCCTGATGGGACACTGGTGGGCATCTATTTGTGGGGCCTACATGGAACCCATGGACAACACTTTCTGGCTCCTGGTTGGGCTAAACATATAGACCCCACATGGGCATGTTATCTGGGGTGCTGTTGAAAGGACAGTAGGTGCAACTGTGGAGTTTCAAGCTTATTCATTGCAGCATCATATCCGGTACAGTGGGGTCAATTAGGCTAGGATGGAGCTGTACATTGTTTGAGAGGCTGTAGCTGAAGAGGATGTTAATTTATTCCATTCACTGTAACTGCATTTGACATCCTTACAGTAACAGGTGCCGCAGCTGAGCGCACTAAAATGGGTATTAATTAATCAAGTGGCTTTTTATTTTGCTTCTTCCGCGATGTTTAGCGACGGTGGATCAGTATTCAGTGTGAAATTGAATTCTGCTCTTCATCCAGCTCAATTCTCTGAAGGCTTTTTGTTCCACGCCGACCTCTCTGACCCCAGTTATTGACTAACACACCACCTAAATAGTCATAAACAGCCACGATTGTGAATGATCTTCTCAAACTTCATAATGAAACCTTATAAATCAGTCCGGAGGCCAAAAAAGAGGGAGAAACGTCTTTGTGGAGAGGTGTCTCTTCGGGTTCCGATGCCGCAGGGGCTCTCGGCTGCATAAATAGGCCATAAAGTGTGATTCATTGGAAGTGGTTATCTTTGTCTGCACACACTTTGTTAGCACATCATGCGGTGTTTGTAAATAGACACTGGAAAGGGCACGTTGTCCCCCTGACAGGCGCCGCTTCAAACACCTTGGGACGGCTTGGCTTCGCCTCGCGCTCCATATATCAGCACGCAGGCGAAAGATTACAATCAATATTTAATACAGGCAGCGGCTGATAGCGGTTATTGTATGGGCGCATTACAGCCTATCCGTGTTTGTTCCGTTCCTGCGCGCGATAAGTGATTGAGATGGAAAGTGCTCTGAAGATGATCATTTGCTATTGGTAAATATGAACAGGCCGGATTATGGCTGTAATGAGGATGAATGAAAGACACTTCAGAACCTACGGAGTCCTTTTTCACTGCAAACACTCACAGGCCACTTTATCAGAAACACCCACCTTGTAGGCCCACCATGCTAGTGTTCAGCTACAGACTTAGACCCCAAAAGTTGTTGGTTTGTTTGTTGATAGTGAGTGTATGTTCAGGGTAGGTGTTTCAAATAAAGTGGCCAGTGAGTGTATGTTCAGGGTAGGTGTTTCAAATAAAGTGGCCAGTGAGTGTATGTTCAGGGTAGGTGTTTCAAATAAAGTGGCCAGTGAGTGTATGTTCAGGGTAGGTGTTTCAAATAAAGTGGCCAGTGAGTGAAATCATAAGGTGGGTGTTTCTAAAAAAGTGGCCAGTGATTGGAAGCACAAGGTGGGTGTTTCTAATAAAGTGGCCAGTGAGTGAAATCACATGGTTAGTGTTTCTAATAAAGTGGCCAGTGAGTGAAATCACAAGGTGGGTGTTTCTAATAAAGTGGCCAGTGAGCAGAAGCACAAGGTGGGTGTTTCTAATAAAATGGCCAGTAAGTGCAAACACAAGGTAGCTGTTTCTAATAAAGTGGCCAGTGAGCAAAATCACAAGGTGGGTGTTTCTAATAAAGTGGCCAGTGAGTAAAATCACATAGTGGGTGTTTATGATAAAGTAACCAGTGAATAGAAGCAGAAGGTAGGTGTTTCTAATAAAGTGGCCAGTGATTGAAAGCCCTGGGTTGGTGTGTGTGATTAAATGTGTATATATGGCGTAATATGCATCATATTGTAGAATGTGACAGTTTCATTTAGCAGAGTTGTGATGGGAAGTGGAGAAACAGAGTTGATGAAAGTGGAGATAGTGCTATGAATGTCCTGGAGGCTGGTTGGTGGAAAACAGCATGTGTTTGTTTTCCTCAGATTTAGAGGGAAATAAATTAAAAGCATGGAAGAATTGAAATCATAATGAGCTCGTGAGTTCTGCGCACGCTTGCTTTTGCTGATAATTGGGAGGATAACAAAGACAACCTTGTCAAGCCAAGGTAATTATGAAGAACAGGAGAAACACAGCGATTCGCAATGCAAACCTTTAATTGGAGTAACCTTTTCTTTTATCCTCAAATCTGCTTTTGCAGTTTTTATCTGAGCTTGCACAGCTGAATTCAGCTTATTGACAATAACACTGCGTTAGAGCCGGGGAAGCATTTTGTCGAGATCTAAATTTTATTATGTGAGAAGTTCCAGCAGCAACATTGAAACTTCAAGCTGTAATTGTGAGTCTGAATGCAATGAGATGCTAACAAACCCAGACACTATCTGAAGCTTTTTCTGTTTTTCAAAGTGGACATTAAACAGCCCAGCATGCACCGGGCATTAATTTGACATCAAAACCTAACGTTAGACAGATGTTGAATTTTGAAAAAGAAAAAACAACCAAAAACATTTGGTTGACATCTTGCTCCAACCTTAGACAGATGTCACATCTGGTTAAAAATTAAAGCCACACATCCATCAAAAAACACCATTGGGTTGACATCAAGCTCCAACATTAGACAGACATTGAAGTTTGGCTGGAACTCAAAGTCACACTTCTGTCAAAAATCACCACTTGGTTGACATCAGGTTCCAACGTTAGACAGATGTTTCATTTATTGACTGGAAATCAAAGTCACATATCCATAAAAAACAACACATTGGGTTGACCTCAAACTCCAACGTTAGACAGATGTTTCATTTATTGACTGGAAATCAAAGTCACATATCCATAAAAAACGGCACATTGGGTTGACCTTAAACTCCAACGTTAGACAGACGTTTTATTTTATTGGCAAATCAAAATCACATCAACAACATTTGGTTGAACTCATGCTCCAACATTAAACAGACGTTAAAGTTTGGTTGGAAATCAAAGCCACACATCGGTCAAAAAACAGCACTGGGTTAATATCAGATTGTCCTCATTTAATGCAGGTGTAATCGGAATACGCTTTCTGTGATCGGATTCCGTCAGACAAGCGGAAATACATCTGCGGAGGAAGACTTACTGTAGAACGCTCCCTCTCTTGTGAATGTTTAAAAGTATTGGGACACCTGCTTAATCAAGGGTATTGAAAACTGTTTATCCTGCTTTTGTTGGAGTAACTGTCCCTACTGTCCATACAAGAAGGCTTTCATCTAGATTTTGGAGTTGAGCATTGCTGTGAGGATTTGATTGCATTCAGCAAAAAGAGCCTCAGTAAAGCCAGGATGTTGAATGATAATCACCAAACGCATCATCCCCAACGCCCCAACTCAACTCGGATGGAACACCAGATGGAGCACAGTTCGTCCACTTCTCCACAGCTCAGCGTTTTCACCCTCTAGCCCACGCCTGGCATTAGGCAGCATGGTGCCAACTGGTTCATGTCTATCTGCTCCAGAGAGTCCTATTCTACTGGCAGTATTTCTTTACAGGGACTAAACAAGCTGTGTGTTTGACATCTTCGTCAGCCATAGATACAACTTACTACAGCTGAATGCATTCCTTCGAAGGGGTGTCCACAAACATTTGGACATGTAGTGTAAATTCAACCAGATAAGAACGCCTATCGATGTTGAGGGCTAGTTGTGAGAGTACCCTCTCACAACTGAGAGGGGTGTCCACAAACATTTGGACATGTAGTGTAAATTCAACCAGATAAGAACGTCTATCGACGTTGGTGGCCAGTTGTGAGAGGGTACTCTTTTCTGTTAGACTCTGAGGGCCAGAACGAAAAAGAGAAAGAAGGCATGTACGAGAGAACACACACTGACACACACACACACACACACACACACTGACACACACACATATACACACACAGCTGGAAGCTGGGTTATTACTCTGGAAGATTCCTCTGAAACAGTCTGTCACTACCTCCACTGAACTGTCAGCCTTAATGTTCCTTTCAGGGGAACAGGCTTTTTGTAAAAAGCCTTAAGCACGCCATCGCCGCCTTTCTCTTTCGGCCACGCGGGTAAAATGGAAGAGAAAGAGAAAGATACAAGACCAAGAGACAGATTATTATATGTTGTAGATGAAGCAGGGCTGAGAAAAGTGGCAGATCAAAATGCGGATCTTTACCGACGGACGTGACGCGACAGGGTGAGCGAAAGAGCATCGGCCGAATGATGGGCGAGAGCTACGAAGGTGCAGGAGAAGTCAGGAGGATTAAGAGGGAGAGACTAAATAGGAGAAATATGGGTGGGGTAATGTAGCGTGAAACCGGGGGGGGGGGGGTCAAAAAAAAAAGAAAGAGATAGAGCTTGAGAGTCAGGAGGGGACGGCAGGGGCCTCGTGAAAGGATATCTGCTAGTTCAGACAATGCCATCAGCATATGATGATTTGGGAGATGACTGAAGAGAAGGAGGGGGGGGGGACTCTGAGAACTTTGGACTGGAGTTCAGGAGGCTTCTGCAAAGACTTGTCATGGACATGTGAGCAAGGTAGAAACGGTATTTGTACGACGTTAGACTGGGAGGAGGGGCTTCAGGCATGTTATCTCAACATTTTTGTTATTTCATAACACTGCTTACACCCGTCCCCACAGCTCTTACAATTCTGGGGCACCTGTCAGTCACAGGCCTTTAGAATCGTCCTAACTCCCCCCCGCCCCACGCCCTGCATACAGTGCCCCTGGAGGTGGTTGGTAAGGAGTAACACTCCACTACTTTTTTATGTATTAATAGTAAGTGTGTGACTTTTGGGTGAAAAATCCCATTACCACCCTGTTATTTAGAATATAAGGAAATGCCGTTTTCCTTTTATGGACAATTTGTGGGAAAAAAAGATAAGCTCTGCTTTTTTTTGGCTGGTTTATGTCCCTATCATGGCCCAGCCAAACCTAGCCTAGCCTAGCCTAGTTTTAACACTGTAACAAAAACACTGTAATTGGATGGTGCTGCTGTCCTCTTAGCACAATCTTCTGTTAGCAAGCTGAAGAGTTTGTAGCTGCCCTGATAGGAAGAGGATAGCAGTTCATTGTTGGCCCAGCTGATGGCAAAGCTGGCCGTCCACTGGGCCTTTTGCTCAGCTTTTTCTGGGCGGTTCACTGGCAGACATGGATCGCATCAATGAGCCTTAGGTCGCTAGTTCACAGGTTGTCCTTTCTTAAACCACTTTTGGTAGGTACTGACCACTGCTTACCAGAAAAAAACCCTGAGATGTTATGACCCAGTCGTCTCGCCATCACAGTTTGGTTCTTGTCAAAGTGGCTCAGATTCCTATGCCTGGCCATTTTTCACCCTCAAGAACTGACTGTTGACTTGCTGCCTAATATGTAGATATGAAGCCACTCACTCTCACCCGTCAGTGGTACTAATGTTACGGCAATTCTAAAGTGGCACAGTGGATTGAAGTACAAAATGTACATGAGTTATTAAATGTAGCGAATCAAAGGAACGGAGCTGGAATGGCGAGGATGAGGCTGCAGGGGATGAAATTTGGGACGGGTCCGTTCCCAGGCAAAGAACAGGCAAGCGAGCGAGGAAAATCTCCACTAATGTGAAGCTCTTCAGCTGTGGCAGTAATGTGGGTGTGTTGTCAGGCGGCGGGGCTTCAGGCGGCCCATTTTGACGCTTTCCCAATTAAAGTGCAGGCCGGGCAGCGAGGCCTAAAGCTAATTGTGTTACACACACCTCGGCAGATGAGTACAGTGGGTGCAGCTCACAAACAGATTACGGATCGGCGGACTGACGTGCGGATCTGCTGTGGGCGGCTGTGATATGCATGCTAATAGAGAGATGTGAGCCGGTCGATACGTAGATGAGGGAGAACAGGAGATCGGGCCACTCATTAGAAACAGCGGTGCGTTGTTTGAGCTGAACTGCTTTTCTTTTTTTCCTCGTGTGTTGTATTTATTAGTGTACGCCACTGTTGGATAATTATGTATAATTTGTTGGAATGGTGGGACGGCGACGTGCAATTAGGCAGGAAATGAGTCCTCTCTTCTTTTCACCTCTCTTCTCTTGGCGTTTCTGAAATGAGTCTCACACTGTCTGTTGGAATTGTTCTCACATTGTAGAGTGTATTCACACCACCCAGTGCACGAGTGATTCTTCCACTGGGGGTGGTTTTTTTTTTACCAGCTTTTGAACTTTTGAAAAGTGAGCCATTTGTTTTTAATTATGTCAAGACAATGCTTCCATGTAATGCTTCCAGTAAAGACTTTGGTGATTGTTAGAACCGTCTGTTGACGTACCTCAATACTAGAGCTGTACAAGCATGAAGCCCTCCATCCTTCCCGATCCTGCAGCCAGCTGGGGGGAACTCAAAGTATGACAGAGACAGGTCTGTACTCGAATGATTTCCCGTTTATTGGTCAGAAAGTCAGAGTGTATATACATTGAGAAGAGGAGAGGCACACATAGTCATTACATAATCATGTGATAGGATAATAGAGACATTGACGATCATATGTTCTGAGCCCCAAGGACGGTCATGACATCTTGGGTCGACATGTTCATCCACTAAGTGTCACTAAAAGTTATGGCCAGATCATATGAAACTGCTTTACTGCTCACTGTATTAGATAAGTAATATTAGATAATATTTATGTTTATGATATGTGTTGCCTTCTCCATTTTCCTGGTCTCTGGGTGTGCAGCAGTGATGTCACTCCAGAATTTTTAAAAGACCTCCTGGGTAGGACACTCTGATGTATCCTCCACTGGAAGCTCACTCAAACTCAACCCCAGCAAGACGGAGCTGCTGTACATCCCGGGAACTGCTGGACCAAAAAACGATCTTGCCATCACCTTTGAGAACTCACTGGTCACTCCTTCTACAGAAGCTCAAAGCCTTGGTGTAGTGATGGATGATCAGTTATCGTTCTCAAGTCATGTTGCAAACGTAACTCGGTCCTGCAGATTTCTCCTGTACAACATCCGGAGAGTCGCCCAGGTGCTTGTTCAGTCTCTCGTCACTTCCAGACATGACTACTGCAACTCTCTTCTGGCTGGTCTCCCTCTGCGCACCATCAGGCCCCTGCAACTCATCCAGAATGCAGCGGCACGGGTCGTCTTCAATGTCCCAAAATTTAGCCATGTCACTCCACTGCTGCGTTCTCTCCACTGGCTTCCTGTAGCTGCTACCCTCATCAGATTCAAAACCCTGACGCTGGCCTACAAAGCCAAGAACGGACCAGCCAGCCCCTCCGTACTTGATGGCAATGGTCAAAAGCCGGTCTGCACCAAGAGCCCTTCCAGCTTCAAGTACGGCTCGGCTCGACCCACCATCCCTCAAAATCCACGGAAGACAAGCGTCCAGGCTCTTTTCCTGTCCTGCACCAAAGTGGTGGAACAAGCTTCCCCTGGGTGTCCGAACAGCCGAGTCGCTCGCTGTCTTTAAACGCAGACTGAAGACCCTCCTCTTCCGAGAGTACTTGGATGATTAGAGTACTATGGTCGCCTTATTGTATTGTGTTTAGCAATGTCTAAAGCTTAGAGGTATCTTTTGAATTATTAGTCTATTCTAACTAGCTGAGGTTTCTTTCTTGGGTAAATAGCAAAGCACTGGATAAGAGCGTCTGCTAAATGCCGTAAATGTAAGCCGCTTCGAAGAAAATTAAAATAAGTGGCTTCTTTCGTCCCCTCTGGTTTTTGGACATGCGGCAAGATGACGCGACAAAAAATAAGTGTTTCCGGGTCATGGCGGAGAGGGAGGGGATCGGTAGGAAAAAGCGGTAACTTTTGGGGTTTCTGGACGCAGCCAGGGGCTCACAGATCTTTATTTTGACTTGACCTCCACC
This sequence comes from Salminus brasiliensis, assembly GCF_030463535.1. NCBI lineage: Eukaryota > Metazoa > Chordata > Actinopteri > Characiformes > Bryconidae > Salminus > Salminus brasiliensis. The sequence continues at coordinate 34,698,978 of NC_132889.1, read as the reverse complement.
ACACCCTTAACAAAAGCATAATGAACATGAACTAGTCTCTGACGGGTCCTTTTATGCCGCTCACCTGGGCTCGTTAGACGGAACGGCCACAGGTGAACGGCATCAGGGCAGTGTAGGGTGGCGCCGTGGGCAGGCCCATGGCTCTCTCTCGCCTCCTCACCGCTACAATGATTAAACTACTCACCTACATTAAAACTCACATTGTTTCCATGGTTACGACGTAAACATGTGTTACCTTTAAAAAAAGCACTTCCTTATAGTAATCACAGCCTGTTGCGGTAATGACGGTAATGTTGGGAACAGTGATATACTGTTCGAAATATGCAAAGGTCAGATTGATATGAGCATAAAAATCCATCCATCCATCCGTCTTTTTATGTTATTATAAAAACACACAGACTGTGATTTTTTTAATAAATGTATTCATTTAATTTTTTTTTTAGAGCAGAGAAAATGTCAAGGTCTGAGTTGAGGATGAGACCAAAATAGCAAAGTATTGATGTTTAAAACAAACAAAAAAGATGGAAATCATAATGATTTTGGTGCATCATTTTGTCATGGTGCAATCAATAACACACTGTGTCCAAATGTTTGTGGACACCTCTTCTAATGAATGCATTCAGCTACTTTTAGTTGCACCCATTGTTGACACAGACACACACAGCTGTAGGGAAATACTGCCAATAGAATAGGACTCTCTGGAGCAGATAAACATGAACTTACTGGTAACATGCCTAATGCCAGGTCTGGGCTAAAGAGGTATACAGACCCCAAGCCCCCCCATGCAATGCTTCTGGGGTGACCTGGGAAGTTGGGGATGATAAGGTGGGGTGGTGATCATCCAACATCCTGACCTCACTAGCGCTCTTGTTGGTAAATGCAATCAAATTGTCACAGCAATTCTTCTCCAAAATCTAGTAGAAAGCCTTCTTCCCTGGACAGCAAAGGTAGGACAAACTCTTTTGAATACCCCTGATTTCAGACACAATGAATAAGTAGGTGTCCCAATACTTTTGTCAATACAGAGTATTTATTACTTAAGCAAAACAAAAGTTCCCCTAATTGAATGATAACTCATATCCACTAAACCATTAAGCTGTAGAGAGGTGGGTTATGGGATACTGTGACTCTAAACATCTCCACAGTGCATTTAAGTTTACATCAGCAGAGACGGCAGCTCCTCCACCTTCCCTTTCCTCTCCGATTCCCTCCTCAGTTCTGTTTTTCTCTCTACCATCACCAATGGCTTCCATCTGGCTTTGTTTGCATGAGGCTGAGGGACGACTGAACCAACAACCCGACTGATGAGAGACGGGAACACATGCATGCTCTGGCCCTCGCACAACCCGTCTGTTTACACACACACACACACACACAAACACACACAGAGGTGCTCACAAGCACAGCAAGCCAAGCTCATGCCTCCCTGCCTCTGCCTAGTGAGGCAATATAATTGGCATTCTGCAAAACTGTCAAAACTGGGTGGAAAGTTCTCTTAGTGCTTACTGAAATCATGAGGAGAACCGGATTGATGGAGAGACAGACAGACTGGCAGACAGACAGGCTACTGGCAAGGCCACAAGACTCCTACAGAATAGACGAATAGTCTAGGCCTTTAGTTCCTGTCTGTGGTGCTGGAGAACCATTTGGTGGTGTTCCTGCTCACCTGATCCAAATACTCTGCTAATTACTCAGCGAGCTCTCCCTGAGTTGGAGTACTGTAGGTGTGATAGAGCAGGGAATCACCCTCCATTCCCTGCAGGACTGCTGGGATGCCACTGGTCTGGATACAGTAGATCATGAAATAATATTCTAGAAGAAAGCAAAGGTAGAAAGAACTACATTAAAAACTGGAAACTTCATCTGAACATGAGTGAACATAGTTCCGTCAGGTTCTGATGGATAATGGATTAACCCTTTAGCGAGTTTGCCAGGCCATCAACTTAGGACAATGTGGGCGGAGGCTGTAAGACATGGGGGAGAACTTGGAGAACTATGGGCGGGAGTGACTTCTGCTTTAAGGTGGAAAGTCCCCAGTGGTTCTAATGAGAGATATGGCTGAGTAAAAGGGAGGTGACGGGGTGGTGGTGGCTTATTATATTCGAATATTGTGTGTTTTTTTTAATACACCTAATAATGAACTTAAATTATCTAAATATTTTTGCATAGGACATTTGAATAGATCCAACAATATACAGTATTATTATTCTACAGTTGAGTTTGGGCAGATTTATGTAAGGACAAAATTTTATGCGGTTGAATTTTAGTATATTTGAGTTGAGTATACATAGTTGAGTTGGGACAGAATTTAATTGTTATAGTTGAGTTGGGACAGAGTTTATCCAGGTATAGTTGTGTTGGGACAGAATTTGTTCCAGTTATTGTTGAGTTGGGACAGAATTTCTTCTAGTTATAGTTGAGTTATAGTTGAGTTATAGTTGAGTTGGGACAGGATTTATTTGTTATAGTTGAGTTGGGACAGAATTTTTTCAGTTATAGTTGAGTTATAGTTGAGTTGGGACAGAATTTATTCAGTTATAGTTGAGTTGGGACAGAATTTATTCAGTTATAGTTGAGTTGGGACAGAATTTAATCAGTTATAGTTGAGTTGGGACAGAATTTAATTGTTATAGTTGAGTTGGGAAAGAATTTATTCAGTTATAGTTGAGTTGGGACAGGATTTATTTGTTATAGTTGAGTTGGGAAATACTTTATTCAGTTATAGTTGAGTTGGGACAGAATTTTATCTAGTTATAGTTGAGTTGGGACAGAATTTATGCAGTTATAGTTGAGTTGGGACAGAATTTATTCAGTTATAGTTGAGTTGGGACAGAATTTAATTGTTATAGTTGAGTTGGGAAAGAATTTATTCAGTTATAGTTGAGTTGGGACAGGATTTATTTGTTATAGTTGAGTTGGGAAATACTTTATTCAGTTATAGTTGAGTTGGGACAGAATTTTATCTAGTTATAGTTGAGTTGGGACAGAATTTATGCAGTTATAGTTGAGTTGGTACAGAATTTTTTCAGTTATAGTTGAGTTGGGACAACATTTTATTTAGTTATAGTTGAGTTATAGTTAAGTTGGGACAGAATTTAATTGTTATAGTTGAGTTGGGAAATAATTTATTCAGTTATAGTTGAGTTGGGACAGAATTTTATGTAGTTATAGTTGAGTTGAGACAGATTTTCTTCTAGATTTTGTTGAGTTGGTTCAGCATTTGATCTAGTTATGGTTGAGTTAGGACAAAATTGTATCCAGTTAGAGCTGATTTTGGACCAAATTTAATCCAGTTGAGTCCAGTTGGGACAGTTAGAAGTCTACAGTCGTTCTTGGTCAGAGTAACTTTGGGACAGAATTTTAAGTGGTTAGTGGACATATTGTTTAGACGTTTATTGAACTACACTTGAGTTTGGACAGAATTTTATATTCATGGTGGGCAGACTGGGTTCGGCTCTACAGTCGAGTGTGGGCAGCATTTTGTCGGGATGCAGTCAGCAACTTGGCGCTTAGGGTCACGCTGGGTTCAGACTCAAGCACGGGATGTTCTTGGGCTATATTTGGATTAATTTCAAAATTTCAGGCCTGATTAAACTCTATATCAGACAGACAGGCAGGCAGACAGACAAACAGAGGGGAGGGAGAGGAAGGGTGTAAATGAGCTTTTCCCCCAGCAGTGAAGCATCCTCTGGTGGCCCAGCTGAGCTGCTGCAGTGGAAGCGATCACACACTTCCGTCTGACACGCTGCGACATCAGACTAATCAGCTCCAGAAGCCTGACACACACACACACTGAAACAGCGGGGCACATACTCTCTGTGTGTGTGTGTGTGTGTGTTTATGGAAGAAAGCTGAGATGTAAGATATACGGGGAGTTTGACGGAGTCAGAGGAGGAGAGACGAGTTGGAGAGAGTGATGGATAGATGTGAGGTGACAGATAGAAGGCAGAAGCGACTGCCCTCTGAACGCAGATGGAGGCGCAGATAGAGACGGAGAGATGGGACGCGAGAGGAGAAAATGAGAGAATGAAAGAGGGGATGAAGTAAAGACGGGGAGGATCTCCTTGTGAAGGAGAGAGAGTGAGGGAGGAGGAGAGAGGGAGGGGGGCAGAGTCTCAGGGAGCGAGGGAAGGAGCGGAGGGATGTGTACGGGCCTAATGAGCTCTTTCTCTGTGGCAGCTGCACGTACACACACACTCACACACCTTTCCCACTTCCTGAGCAAGTGACAATCTCGGCTGCGGCCCGCGTGTCACTTCCTGTTTGTGAGGGCACATTTTTCTCGTTTGAGGGCGACTGGCTGCAGGCTGAGCACACACACACTCGCGGGGGATGAGCGGCACACTGCTGTTTAAGGACACACACTTCTACAAATAGGACTGAAGATGAATCCTCTGTCTATCTGTCTCTCTCTCTCTCTTGCTCTCTCTGTCTCTCTCTGTTGTGTGAACAAAAAGAGGTAAACACATAAGACCACATCTCTTCTTGTATGAAATATAGTCATCTCAGAACTCTCTTTCTCTCCCTCTCTACTTTCTCACATTTTCTCTGATTTCTCTACCTGATTTCTCACTCTCTCTACTTTCTGACTCTACTTTCACTTTGTCTAATTTCTATCTGCTTTCTTGCTTTCTCTCGCTTTCCCTCTCTCTGTATTTGCGCTTTCTGCTTTCACACCCTATCTGATTTCTCTCTGCTTTCTCTATTTTCTCTCTCTGGGTTCCTCCTTTCTCTGCTCTGTCTCTTTGCTATCTCTCTACTTTCTCGCTCTCTCTCTCTTGCTTTCTCTCTCCACTGCATCACTCTCTCAGCTTTCTCACATTCTCTCTGATTTCTCTACCTGCTTTCTCACTCTCTCTACCTTCTCACTCTACTTTCACTTTGTCTAATTTCTATCTGCTTTCTGTGTTTTCTCTACTTTCCCTCTCTGCTTTCTTGCCCTCTCTAATTTCTCTTTGCTTTCTCTCTCTCTCTCTCTCTCTCTCTCTCTGCTTTCACTACTTTCTCTGTGCTTTTTCTGCTTTGTCTTTCATTTTTTCTCTTTTCTTTTCCTGTTTTCTCTTCTTTCACTTTCTGCTTTCACACTTTGCTTTCCCTCTCTGCTTTTCCTCCATATCCGATTTCTCTCTGCTTTTTCACTCTGTGCTTTCTCTACTTTCTCTCTCTGCTTTCTCGCTCTGCTTGCTCTTTGTCTCTGCTTTCTGTCTGCATTCTCTACTTTCTCTCTCTACTTTCTTGCTGTCTGCTTTCTCTCTCGTTCTCTTTGCCTCTACTTTCTCTTTCTGCTTTCTATCTCTCTCTACTATCCCTGTCTCTCTGCTTTCCCTATTTTATCTCTCTGGGTTCCTCCTTTCTCTGTCCTTCTTTCTCTTTGATATCTCTCATTCTCTCTCTCTCTCTCTCTCTCTCTCTCTCTCTCTCTCTCTCTCTCTCTCTCTCTCTCTTTCTCTCCACTGCATCACTCTCTCAGCTTTCTCGCATTCTCTCTGATTTCTCTACCTGCTTTCTCACACTCTCTACCTTCTCACTCTTCTTTCACTTTGCTATCTCTCTACTTTCTCTTTGTCTCTGCTTTCTCTCTCTGATTTGTCTACTTTCTTTTTTCCTCTGCTTTCTCTTTCTCTTTTTACCCACTTTCTCTGTTCTCTGCTCTCTCACTTTCTCATCTTTCTCTTCCTCTTTGCTTTCTTTCTCTGCCTTTTCTTTCTTTCTGATTTCTCATAGCTTTTTCTTTTTGTTTTCCCTTTGTTTACTTGTTCTAATCCCTGTAATATCTCTCTCTCTCTCTCTCTCTCTCTCTCTCTCTCTCTGTAAATAATGCCTAATTTATTATTTCTTTAAGACCCACCCACTTAGAGTCTCTAACATTCTCATCAGTTCTGGGCCCAGTTCCCCAAAAGCCTCTTAGTATGAGCATCATCTTAACTGGTAGAGAGAGCGTTTCTTTGTGCTGAGCTGCCTCCATGCCCTCGGGAAACCCAGCCCTGGACTGTATGTTCAGTTCTTACTGTTGAGTGAAAGGAGCTTGCTGCGATCAACCCCCCCTCCCCCCAACCACCACCACCACCACCATCCCCCTCCCTTCCCAGCCCACACACCCACAAACACCCCTTTCTGTAATTGTTTATCTTTCTTTTGACTAAGAGTGGAAGTGAGTGGAAGGTGATAATGAAGATTTCGTGTTAATTTATTTAAATAATCATCCACTCATTAATTTTCCAGTGTGTGAATCACTGTCTCCAGCGGAGCGTTATTCCAGCGCAGGAAATCATTGGTTTCCTCATTTGCCCTTTTGTGAATTCGTGTTGTTGCATGACAGACTTTGTTTTTGCGCAGTTTAACAGTTTATTACTGTAAAAAGTGAAGCGAGTTAAGGTGGACTTCATGAACAGATGTTCAGACAGTCTTGTATTTATATACGCGGCCTGCTGTAGCATTCCTGAGGAGCATATGGGAATAAACAAAGTGTCTTGCTCACGTTCCTCACAGGTATTCCACTCCTGAGAGAGATGGAGGTGAGCAGGATGCTGAATTTACTCTCATATGTTCCTCAGGGAATGTTAGAAAAGGTGCCTCATGGTGTGCATGGTGTGAGAACCACCCTGAGCTGAGCTGGTGTGTTTGTGTGTGTGTGATTTTACAAGAAGAAATCCATGTGTTACTCATCTGTAACGTTGCTCTGTGTAGTTAGAATTATCTATTGATCATATTGATCTTTACAGAGTGCAGGGAAGCAAGTACACTGTATTTGACCACACAGCTGGAAGCATTAGCTTCCCATCAAAAGTCTGGAACAGCCGGCCTTCTCATTGAAAATTAGAATTTCCTCCAAATGAGCTACAAGGCTGATGCTTATCATGATAGAAGACACCTACAACCTCACCCAGGTCTTTATTAAGATCAACCACCAACCTTTAGGCCCCAGTAGGACTTACTGTGCACTACAAAAACTGCCCAAACATCATAGTGCACGTACACTACACTTCGCCTTGGAAGTACTCTTAAAAGAGGTGGGTCTTCAGTCTGCATTTGACGTCAGCGAGCGCTACCCCACTTCGGTGCCAGGGCTGAGAAAAGTCTGGACGCTTGTCTTCTGTGGATCTTAAAGGAGGGTGGATCAAGCCGAGCTGTACTTGAAATGCTATCCCAGGTTGTTGCTTGGTGATTGCAAATGAGAAAAGTCCACCAACCAGAAATATCCAGCAACAGTGTCCTGTGGGCAGCAGCATCCTGTGAGCACTGATGAAGGACTAAAGGATGACCAGCGCAAACAGAGCTTCTGTCTGACTGCACCTTCATCTACAGGGTTGAGCAGCTCGGTAGGAGTGTCTAATAGAGAGAGTGGACAGTAAGTGGACAGACAGACACAGTGTTTAAGCACTCCAGCAGCACTGCTGTGTCTGATCCACTCATACCACCAGCACAACACATACTACTAACACACTAACTAACTCACCACCAGCACGTCAGTCAGTGTCACTGTAGTGCTGAGAATGACCCACCCATCACCCAAATACTACCTGCTCTGTGGTGGTCAGTCCTGTGTGTGGGGGGTCCTGAGCATTGAAGAACAGGAGGGTGAAAGGAGGGTAATAACAGAGTCTGCAGAGAAACAGATGGAGACAGGCTGGAGTTATAGATCTACACAGTGCTTCTATATGGGCAGTGGAGCTGATATAGTGGGCAGAGTTCGTTCCAAACCAGGGGTGACTTGCATAGTACACTACATAGGCAGTAGTGTGCAATTTGGGATTAAACTTCTGCTGCCCCAAACAGGGCTAGCATGCAATTTGATTAATTAATAATAATAATAATAGATAATAAATAATGGAACTTTGATTCTGTACTCTTATAAAAAAGGTTCTTCAGTGGTTCTATTAGGTTCCTCATGGTTCTATTCTCAACAATGACAACTTGAATGCTTAAATGGTTATTGGCCTGGTTAAAGGGTTTTTCCATTGTAGGAAAGTCTCTTCCATCCTCCCCTCTCTCACTCAGTGGGTCAGTTTACTCCACCCTCCTCATGCGTGATTTCACCAGTCCTCCTTCACGGGTTAGTTCATAGCAATACACAGTAGCTTAGCAACCTGGACACAGAGCTTAGCACAGGCAGACAGAGCTGTGAACAGTTCCAGGTCCTGTCAGAATGAACCTTTCTTATTATTCATGAACACAGGAAGTGTGAATTGCGCGGACCAAAGAGCGAGTTATCTGAAGTTGTCACAAAGGTATAAAAAGATCAGAAAAAAGACGCTGTTATAAAAAGACACTTTCTTTTTCTTAGATAAAGTTCAAAGACTGGATGCGTCAGTAGCCTACATCACCTGCTGTACCTATGGATTTACAGTAGGTGGCAGCATCACTGGAAAAACTCTCAGAGCCACAACTTAGGGTGACTAACACTCGGACCTGATACCGTTGTTTTTTATTTTTCTTGGCATAGCTGAATAATCAACACTCAAACACTGCTGTTCCTCCTTCCAAAGAACATCCAGCAGAACCAAAACAGAGCTGTAAAACGCCAGCCCCTCCGTACTTGATGGCAATGGTCAAAAGCCGGTCTGCACCAAGAGCCCTTCCAGCTTCAAGTATGGCTCGGCTCCACCCGACCCGACCCGCCGTCCCTCAAAATCCACAGAAGACAAGTGTCCAGGCTTCTTTCTGTCCTGCACCAAAGTGGTGGAATGAACTTCCCCTGGGTGTCCGAACAGCCGAGTCGCTCGCTGTCCTCAAACCCAGTATTAATATTTATAGGCCTCCAGGGCCCTATTCTGAAAAAGAATTTAGTAATTTTGCTGCAGACTTGGCAGTGTGCAGCGACAAAGTTATAATATTAGGAGACTTTATTATTCACTTTGAAAAAGCAGACGATCCATTAACAAAGGCGTTTGTATCAATTTTAGATTCTGTTGGCATTATACAAACCGTAACTGGACCCACACATTACAGTAACCATACCCTAGATTTAGTCCTGACCCTGGGTGTTGGCATTGATCAGCTAAATATTCTACCTCAAAGCTCAGTAATATCAGACCATTATCTAATCTCCTTTGAGCTACATCTTAGGCAAAATGTTAAATGGTCCCCCCAACACTGTCTAAAGTGCACAATAACCACAATGACAGCTGTACAGTTTACTAAAAACCTCCCACCCCTATCGACCTTAGCTTACACTCCGTCAGACCAAACGGAGCTCGTTAAATTAACAAGCGGTCTAGAAAATACCCTTTGATCAACCTTAGACAAAGTAGCACCGTTTAAAAATAAAATGATGAGGCAAAAAAGGCTCGCACCGTGGTACAGTGATCAAACTCGTACCTTAAAACAAACAGTGCTGAAACTAGAGCGTAAATGGCGGACGACCAAACTAGAGGTGTTCCACTCTGCGTGGAAGGACAGCCTTAGTCAATATAGAAAGGCACTCATTAAAGCTTGCTCAGCGTATTTGGCCTCGCTGATCGAGAAAAACAAAAACAATCCCAGAGCAAACTTACTAAAAGCCAGGCAGATACTCAACCCCAGATTCCAACATCTTTAACCAGTCATGTTTTTATGGACTATTTTAATAATAAAATAGAAAATATTAGACAACAAATCCAACCCTGCTTATTAAATCAAACATGGCCGTCACCTGATGTAGCTGCTTTAGAACATAACTTAGTTGTAGAACAAAGGCCTTCTACCCACTTTCACAGCCAGAACTAGAAAAAAATATTTCCTCAGCTAATTGTACAACCTGTCCACTCGACCCAATTCCCTCTAAATTGCTAAAATAAATACTCCCAGTTATAATCAGACCTCTTTTAACAATTGTAAATTCACCCCTTAGCCTAGGGCATGTACCCCAAACCCTTAAAATAGCAGTTATAAAACCTTTAATCAAGAAACCAAATCTTGACCCTAGCGTATTATCTAATTACAGACCCATCTCCAACTTAACATTCGTATCTAAGATATTAGAAAAAGCTGTGGCCCAACAACTCTACTTATACCTGAGTAAAAATGACATGTATGAGAAATTCCAATCTGGATTTAGACCCAATCACAGCACAGAGACAGCCCTAGTGAAGATTATCTCCTTCTTGCCTCTGATCAAGGCTACGTATCGTTATTAGTCCTACTAGACCTTAGTGCAGCCTTTGATACAATAGATCATACTATATTACTAGAAAGATTAGAGAAAATGGTTGGAATCACAGGGACAGCCCTATCATGGTTCCAATCATATCTAACGGGACGCTATCAATTTGTAAAGACAAAAGATTTATCTTCAAATTACACAGAAGTAAGATATGGAGTTCCGCAAGGCTCAATTTTAGGGCCGCTATTATTTACATTATACATGTTACCACTGGGCTCAGTTATAAGCAGACATGGCGTTAATTTTCATTTCTATGCAGATGACACACAGCTCTATATATCAGCCAAACCTGACGACAAATTTAGACTACAGAAAATGGAGGACTGTGTAAAGGATATAAAACTCTGGATGTCACATAACTTCCTTCTCCTCAACAATGACAAAAACCGAGGTTCTCCTTTTAGGTCCAAAAGACACTAGAAATAAACTATCAGACTTAATGTTAGACTTGGCTGATGCTTTCATCATTCCTGGTTTAGCAGCTAAAAATCTTGGCATCACATTTGACTCAGATTTATCATTTGAGCAACATATAGCTAATATTAGTAGAACAGCCTTTATGCAGCTTAGGAACATCTCCAAACTAAGAAAATCCTTATCTCTACAGGATGCAGAAAAGCTAGTCCACGCTTTTATTACCTCAGGCTAGATTACTGTAATGCACTACTGTCAGGTTGTTCCAGCAGGAACCTCAATAAACTTCAGCTGGTGCAAAATGCTGCAGCCAGGGTCCTTACTAAAACTAGAAAATTTGACCATATCAGTCAAGTTCTATCAGCACTTCATTGGCTCCCAGTTAAATTTCGTATCGAATACAAAATTCTTCTATTAACATATAAGGCCCTACATGGCCTCGCTCCTGAGTACCTGCGGGATCTTATTGTATATTACGAACCATCAAGACTACTTAGATCTCAGGGTGCTGGATTCTTACTCGTTCCCAAAATTCAGAAAACATCAGCAAGGGGGAGAGCCTTTTCTTATAAAGCCCCCCAAGTCTTGAATAACCTTCCAGATAATGTTCGGGACTCAGACAGTCTCAGTCTTTAAATCTAAGCTGAAAACTCATCTGTTTAGTTTAGCTTTCGGTAATTAATGTTTCTTAGATAAGGGCTGCAGGTCCAGGGGTTCGCGGACCCAGGGAATTGCAGTACACTGAGATGCTGGAGCTGTCGTCTCGCTGCTTACACGCGATCACTCAGGTTTGTTGACGGTGGAGCAGATAGATGCTGGTGTTTTCAGGGTGCTCCCGTGTCCGTGTTACCTTCTGGCTCTCTCCTTTTAATTATGCTGTTATAATCAGACCTGCCGGAGTCGTCAGACATACTCTGATGCTGATTCTCAACATTCTCTGCACTCCATAAAATTCCTCTCAGAACTAACTTTCTCTTTTTACCTTCTCTGAGTAAATGGCCACCCGGCCCGACCTGCTGAAAGATTGCCTGCTGAGGTCCCCTCTACCTGCGTCAGACCAGCTGCCACCTACCAGTTTGGCCAGCGGGCCCCCCAACCCACCACCACCCATGGTGGACCGGCGGCTTACCCGCCTGCCGCTGCTGCCTGTTTGGTGGCCGTGCTGAAACCTAGACGGACTCGTGGCTGTCTGCCACTATTAATATCACAACTATTAACCATCTGCTGCATCTGGTTTGGTAATTTTTATCATTAATGTTTAAATAGTCTGGCCAGAGGAGAACGGGTCCCCCCTTGTGAGTCTTGGTTCCTCCCAAGGTTTCTTCCTTTCTTCCTCCAGCTCTGAGGGAGTTTTTCCTTGCCACTGTCGCCGTTGGCTGCTTACTGGGAGTCAATGATCCTTCATGTTATTTCTTCTTTCTTTTTTGTCTCTGTCTTTTATTAATCACTAATTATGTAAAGCTGCTTTGTGACGACAACAGTTGTAAAAAGCTATACAAATAAATCTGACTTGACTTGACTTGACTGAAGACCCTCCTCTTCAGAGAATACTTAGATAAATAGAGTACTATGGTCACCTTATTGATTTGTGTTTAGTAGTCTAAACTGTGTTTAGAAGTCTAAAGCTTAGAGGTATCTTTGAACTATTAGTCTATTCTAACTAGCTAAGGTTTTCTTGCGTAAATAGCAAAGCTGCTCTGGATAAGAGCGGCTGCTAAATGCCGTAAATGTTAACGCAGTTAAACCTTTTTTTTCTTTATTATTATTAACCAAAACCACCCCTTTTATGGTGTGTGCTTGGTGAGATTGTGACTGTTGGGCTTGAACTCCCAACCCTGGTAATGGGAGCCCAGTGCACTTCCACTGTATCACCACAGCTGTGAGAGGAGGCAGTATAAACACTGTTTATAAGCTATATAGAAAAAGAGCAGGAAAACAAACAAAGGAAAGCCACTGCTTACAACAAACGCTTTTCTTGAAACTTTGTCTTTTCTTCGCTGTTCCCGACTTAAACCCACCTCAACTTCACTTAAACCCACCGTTACCGTTCACCCCTCTACAAAGGTGCAACGGGGAATTATGTTTGGCTGGATGTATTTATACCGTGTCACCCAGGTGGGTCTGGTCAGCATTGATTACCGCTGGGGATTCTGGGGCTTAGAGTTCTTTGCTCCAGCTCCACCAGCTTTCATACTTTGCTGGCCAGGCCCCCTGCTGGTTGTTGCTGGTAAGTGTTGCTATGCCAACATACATCACTGCAGGTTCTCCAGCCATCATTGCTGCTACACTTGCATCCTTATCTGTCTTTTTTTTCAGATGTGAGTAGCTACTTCCTTTCTGTGTCACATTGTATTGTGGGACAATATCGTCCATCTTTACCACACCCAGTGACCGACAGGATCTAATCACACACTGGGACTCGAATTGGCAGCCCTCTAAAACAACAGGGTGGTAAATAGTTTTGGAAATCTGTATATGAGCATTCTTCACTCCGACCACGCTTACTGTTTATATACAACTTAAAATACTGAAGAAATCTATGATCTACGAGTTCCTTAAAACAGGAAAATAAGGAGACGTCTGCGTCTCCAGGATCAGTTACAGGTAGAGATAGAAGGATACTCATCTCTTTTAACACAAGTGTCTTTGTGCCCATCTGTGTGTGTGTGTATTCCCCTGGAAATCTGTCACAGTAATTGCAGTAATAAAGCTATCACAGGGGTGTCAACTGAGGCTACATAAAAGGGAGAGAGCGAGAGAGCGAGAGGGAGAGAGTGAAAAAGGAGGAGTAGAAAAAGAAGAGAGAAATAAAATATATATATATAATTATAAATAATATATACATAAATATATATATATATATATAGAGAGAGAGAGAGAGAGAGAGTTACAGAGAAAGAGAGAGAGAGTTACAGAGACAGAGAGAGAGTTACAGAGAAAGAGAGAGAGTTACAGAGACAGAGAGAGTTACAGAGAAAGAGAGAGAGAGTTACAGAGAAAGAGAGAGAGAGTTACAGAGAAAGAAGAGAGAGAGTTACAGAGAAAGAAGAGAGCTACAGAGAAAGAGAGAGAGAGAGTTACAGAGAAAGAAGAGAGAGAGTTACAGAGAAAGAGAGAGAGAGAGTTACAGAGAAAGAGAGAGAGAGAGTTACAGAGAAAGAGAGAGAGAGAGAGTTACAGAGAAAGAAGAGAGAGAGAGTTAAAGAGAGTTACAGAGAGAGAGAGTTAAAGAGAGTTACAGAGAAAGAGAGAGAGTTAAAGAGAGTTACACAGAGAGAGAGAGTTAAAGAGAGTTACAGAGAGAGAGAGTTAAAGAGAGTTACAGAGAGAGAGAGAGTTAAAGAGAGTTACAGAGAGAGAGAGAGTTAAAGAGAGTCACAGAGAAAGAGAGAGAGAGATAAAGAGAGATACAGAGAAAGAGAGAGAGAGTTAAAGAGAGTTACAGAGAGAGAGAGAGAGTTAAAGAGTTATACACAGAGAGAGTTAAAGAGAGTTACAGAGAGAGAGAGAAAGAGTTAAAGAGAGTTGCAGAGAGAGAGAGAGTTAAAGAGAGTTACAGAGAGAGAGAGAGTTACAAAGAGTTACAGAGAGAGAGAGAGAAAGAGAGAGAGAGAGAGAGAGAGAGAAGAAGCAGACCAAGAGAAAGAGAACAATAGAGACAGATTGTACAGAAGGGTATAAACGGGGGGTGGTTACAGAGAGTTACAGAGAGAGAGAGTTAAAGAGAGTTACACACACAGAGAGAGAGAGTTAAAGAGAGCTACAGAGAGAGAGAGAGAGAGAGAGAGAGTTAAAGAGAGTTACAGAGAGAGAGAGAGAGAGAGAGAGTTAAAGAGAGTTTTACACAGAGAGAGAGAGTTAAAGAGAGTTACAGAGAGAGAGAGAGAGTTAAAGAGAGAGAGTTAGAGAGTTACAGAGAGAGAGAGTTAAAGAGAGTTACAGAGAGAGAGAAAGAGAGAGAGAGAGAGAGAGAGAGAGAGAGAGAGAGAGAGAGAGAGAAGAAGAAGCAGACCAAGAGAAAGAGAACAATAGAGACAGATTGTACAGAAGGGTATAAACGGGGGGTGGAGATTATATATATATATATATATATATATATATATATATATATATAGAGAGAGAGAGAGAGAGAGAGAGAGTTACAGAGAAAGAAAAAGAGAGAGAGTTACAGAGAGAGAGAGAGAGAGAGAGAGAGTTACAGAGAAAGAAAAAGAGAGAGAGTTACAGAGAGAGAGAGAGAGACAGAGAGGGAGAGAGAGAGAGAGAGACAGAGAGAGAGAGAGAGAGAGAGTTACAGAGAAAGAAAAAGAGAGAGAGTTAAAGAGAAAGAGAAAGAGGGAAAGAGAGAGAGAGAGAGTTAAAGAGAGTTACAGAGAAAGAAAAAGAGAGAGAGTTACAGAGAGAGCGAGAGAGAGAGAGAGAGAGAGAGAGAGAGTGTTTATGAGTTCAGTAAATGGACGCGTTGTGCGTTGCTCTGCTCGGTCGGCCGGTCGAGTCAGAGACGAATGACTAATTCTCCTTTAATTAGTGAAAACATAAGGAGCCAATGTGAAGTCACCTTGCCACTGCTGGGCCTCGTTCCAAAGCGCAAAGGCCCCGAACACTAGAGGGAGGGGGCAGGTTAGGAGTTGAAGGGCTTTAGGGGTAATTGGGATTGAGTGGTAGGAGCAATTAGAGGGTGTTTCGGGGGCAGATGGCACTGCAGTGAGGAGGACAGGGGGCATTTAGAAGCGTGTGTGTGATTGAGTGTGTGTGTATATGTGTGTAAATGTGCTGAAGGGTGTGTTTGGTCGAGGTTAGCAGATTTCGTGATTCACCTACACAGAGGATAAAAAGGGGGGATTTTTTTATTGTTGTTTATTTTAAAAAATGGCCTGAAGAGAAAAAACAAAAGAGCAAATACAGTGTTTGTGTGTAAAGATAGCTCAGCCTCACGGCCGGATCAGCCCCTCTGGACGAGGAAACTGCACTGGTAGAGGAGGACAGAGGAGCCGCACACACACACTCACACTCACACTCACACCGACCCTTCATTCAGTCAAAACAGCCATTAAATCCAAGCGCATGTATCAGAAAATACTGCTAAGATTAGATACACAATATTGACAAAAGTATTGGGACACCTGCTCATTCAGTGTTTTATCTGAAGTCAAGGGTATTATAAAAAGAGTGTATCCTGCTTTCGTTGGAGTAACTGTCTCTACTGACCAGGCAAGAAGGCTTTCTACTAGATTTTGGAGGAGCATTGCTGTGAGGATTTGATTGCATTTTAGCGTCAGTGAGGTCAAGATGGTGGATGATCACCACCCCAACTCATCATCCCCAACTCATCTCAAACATACTGGATGGAGCTCCATCCATCATTCCAGAGAACACAGCAGTTCTACTGCTCCACAGCTCAATGCTGGGGGGCTTCATACCCCTCTAGCCCACACCTGGCATTATAGACATGAGAGAGTCCTATTCTATTTGTAGTACTTTACTGTTACTAGACAAGCTGTGTGTGTGTGTGTGTGTGTGTGTGTGTGCATTTACACATATGTGACAGTAATGGGTGCAACTCAAAGTAGCTGAATGCATTCATTAGAAGGGGTGTCCACAAACATTTGGACATTTAGTATACTGAGATTAGATAGAAGAATATAAAACTGATGATCCAAAGAAAATAGGAATCCCTGTCAACCCCCTTCAAGAGGGCTTGCGAGTCTGAATCCTGAGCCAAAAGCCAATTGGCCGTGCTCTCTCCGGGTGGGTAGATGTTGGCTGACCCAGGCGTCCATTAGCTGGTGTGGTGGAGATGGGGACCCGGTGCTTTCCTCTGAGAGTTGCAGTTAGAAAAGAGGCAGTGTCTGGCTTCGAATGTATGTGAGGAGACGTGTGTTAAGTCCTAACCCCCCTATCGACGGGAGCATTGCTAGTGCTAGGGGGAGCTACAGACATACAGCATAAATGAGCCCCCTGACTTATCTTTGGAGGTGTGGAAGGATCTCCATCTGCAGATTTCTGGGTCTCCAGAGAAGAATGGAAGCTGTAATAAGGGGAAAGGTGAAGTTGAAACACTCAAATATTTAATATCAGAGGTAGTTCTTCAGGCTTGTGTTGAATATAAATAAAAATGTGTATTTATGGACAGTGCAGATGTTATTATCAGTAAAATTAATACATTAAACACTGCAGTTCTATTTTTAGATCACAATATCAATATATGGATAACCTATAATAGCCCATTTCTTTTTTGCTGAGGCCTCCAGGGGTTGGGGGGCGGGCAATAAGCCTTGCTTACAAACCACTCCAGTAGTGTATTCCTATAATTGGGTCAGATGAACACAGATGAACTAGTGGTTAGTGCTGTAATTCCTCATAATCAACAATAATGAAGTGAGTGTGTGAACCTCCGGCGAAACGCCCTCACTCAAGGTGACCTTGATCAAAGTGACATCATCTTCCAGCACAGGGATTTCCAGAGAGCTGCTGCGGAACGGTGCTGAGAGTCTGTAACACACACACACACACACACACACACACACGCACACACACTATAGGCAGTACATACCCTCATGCTGTGCTTATGATTCATTATAGAAGCTTCAGGCCTCAACAACATGCACAGTATGTCACTGCATACATGTACTCACACACTGTCCTACTCATCATCCCCTCTCGAAACCTCCACACTCAAACACTCAAATGCAAGTGCATACACTAGATGTCCAAATGTTTGTGGACACCCCTTCTAATGAATGCATTCAACTACTTTAAGCTGCACCCATTAAGGACACACCCATTGACGTGCAAATGTACACCCCCCACACACACACACACACAGCTCATCTAGTCCCTGTAAAGAAGTATTATAGCCAATAGTTATCTTGTGTGGCTGAGCTGGGGACCCGGCGCTTTCCTCCGAGCGTGTTGATTGGTGACAGGTGATGAGTGGCTTTGCGATGTCGGGCCGCTCAATTTTGTCTGTATCTGTAAGCTTGGTGAGAACGTGCACAAATACAGGCGGAGGTGGTCTCCCAGTGGCTCAGCCGGAGAGCACAACTGGCCTTGCTCTTTTAGGGTAGGTGCTTTCTTCCCCTAATCACTCTTGAGGCAATGTTGGCCAGCAGAGGCCGAAGGCCAAGCTAACAGATGTCAGCTGCACAACAATGTTGGTTTTCAACAAGAACACACAAATACAGGCGGAGGTGGTCTCCCAGTGGCTCAGCCATCTAATACACTACTACTATTGCCCAGGGGTTATGAGTTTGAATCCCAAGCCATGCCGCTTTGCTATCAGCAGCCGGAGCCGGAGCCGAGAGAGCACAACTGGCATTGCTCTCCTCAGGTGGGTAGATGGCTCACTCTCTCTCTCTCCTTCCCCACATCACTTCAGTGTGATGCTGGCCAGCACGGGGGTCTGCTAGTCGATGCATCAGAGCTCAGGAGGAGGCATGTTTCAGTCCTCACCCTTCCAGTGAGAAGGGAGAATACTAACACATGGGTGGGGTAATTAGGGTGTCCGCAAATATGAGGACAGATAGTGTAGCTCATTGGAACGATGACCGGCAAGGCAGAAAAAGGCATGACCCACTCCCGTCACAGTGGCATTTATAAGCTACACAAGAGAAATGACTTTTAATGGGGTTGAATATTTTTGCACTGCACTGCAATGGTCTCTCTCTCTTTCTCTCTCTCTCTCTCACACACACAGCTCAATTAACTAGAGAGGCATTAGCGGTGAGACACGTTGGCTGGCCGTTAATTTAAATCAGACGCCACAATGCGACCGCCTTAACCTTGTCATCTCTCTGACAGACCTCCTATTGTTCTCTCTCTCTCTCTCTCTCTCTCTCTCTCTCACTTTTCTTTCTCTCTCTCCCTTTTCTTTCTCTCTCTCTCCCTTTTATCCCTCCTCCACCCTGCCCCCTCTGTGCCCTTTTCTCCTCTCTCTCTCGTGTTCTCTCTCTCTCTCTCTCTCTCTCTCTCTCTCTCTCTCTCTCTCTCTCTTTTCACATCCCTGTAAATCACATTAATGAAACATGCTCAGGCTCAGAGAGAAGTGACCGCCGTGGCTCTTGAGATGTTCCAGGCGGTGTCTAATGCAGTTACAATGCAGAGAGGGAACGTGTGGGGGGATGCTGGGAGTCTGCGTGCTCTGAAAGGCATCATGGGAATTGTAGGCGAAGTGGAGTGGAATGTAGTTTGTGATGTGACATGGTGGGACGCACTCATCCGCACTCAATCTTCTCCATGACACTCTCTGTCCCCCGTCTTCACTTATTGTTCCCCATCTTCTCTCTCTCTCTCTCTCTCTCTCTCTCTCTCTCTCTCTCTCTTTCTCTTTCTCTCTCTCTCTCTCAGGGTGAGGTGCTGTTCAGTTCAGTCTGTTACCTGTTTGGAGGACGTTTGCTGCCAAAACACAAAAAACTAAGCTGGGGCAGAGAAGATGAGCAGACCCGAGTGTGTGTGTGTGTGTGTGTGTGTGTGTGTGTATGTGCGTGTGTGTTTGTGCGTGGAGCTGCCCTGGGACAGTGTATGAAAAATATCCATTTGGCTAATTCTGACACATTTACTGACACCAGTGAAGATGATTAGTGTGTGTCACTGCCAAACTAAATAACTAAAGTATTATAAAGCATGTAATGTGTGTGTGTGTGTGTATGCGTGTGTGTGTGTGTGTGTGTGTGTGTGTGTGTATGATCTGTGTCAAAAGTAATGATAAGAGACAAGCTTGATGTTTTTTGTCATCTAAAGACGCTCCTGCCTCCTCACAGCTTTGAAAAAGTGTGTTAGAGATGAAGATGATGGAGGGATGGAGGGATGGCAGGTATGGATGGATGAAGGGATGGTAGGAAATAAGGAATGAAGAGATGACAGGAAATGAGGGATGGATGGGGAAGCCTATGGAGGAATGGAGGGACGGGTGGGTGAGGACATGTAGGAATGGTGGGATGGATGAAGAGATGGAGGAATGGAAAGCAGAGATGGACGAATGGGTGGATGGAAGAGATGGACAGAAGAACAGATGGATGAAAAATGAGGGGACAGATAAGTAGAGGATGATGATTGATGGATGAAGGAATGGATGGATGTCTGGAAAAACACATGGAGGAATGGAGAAGGGGTGGATGAACAAATGTAGGAATGGTGGGATGGATGGGTGAAGAGATGAAAGTTGAAGCAGGGATGAAGCAGAGATGGAGGAATGGATGGATGGAAGAGTTTGACAGAAGGATAGATGGATAAAGAGATGGAGGAATGGATGGATGGAAGAGTTTGACAGAAGGATAGATGGATAAAGAGATGGAGGAATGGAGGGAGGAATGGTGGGCTGGGTGGATGAAGGGATGGAGGAATTAGGGGATGTATTGATGAAGGGATAGAGGAATGGAGGAAATGATGGATGAAGGGATGGATGAATGTATGGATGAAGAGGTGGAGGAATGGAGGGATAAGTGATTGAAGTGATTGAAGAATGGTGGGCTGGGTGGATGAAGGGATAGTGGAATGCAGGAACAGCAGGGATGGATGAAGAGTTGGAGAGATGGACTGATGAAAGTATGGATGGTTGATGGAGAGGATGTATAGATGGATGGATGGCTGAAGAAGGAATGAAGAAGACTGAGGGCGGATGAAAGGCGAAAAGGTGGAGGGGATAGAGAGAGAATCAGAAGGATGGATGATTGGGAAGGGAGAGACAAAGCTTGGGGAAATAGCAGGATGAGACGGATGGGACGGAAGAGCGGCAGGATGCTGGAATGGGGAGATAGAAGGGTTGATGTCATGATGAAGGCCTGGACGGAAGAAGGACTGAGGGCTGGGGTGATAAAGGGATGCAGGAATGTGGAGATGGAGGGATGAAGACAGGAGTGGATGACAGGAATGATTCCTGATGTGACCTTTATGCTAACAGCTCTCTCTCATCATTCTGATCCTGTGGAGCCAAAGACACACAGACAGCTCTGAGCTCTGACATCACATCTGACATCTGGGTGTGTGTGCATGCAAATGCGTGGTGTGTGTGTGTGTGCATGCAGATGTGTGTGTGTGTGTGTGTCAAAGAGATCCAAAGCAGTCACTGCTTCTTTTGGTGGTCCTCTGTGATAAAATCAGCTAAATTCAGACGTTTGTCAGTGAGTGTTTGAGAAAGAGCAATATAGCACACACACACACACACACACACACACACACACACACACAAACATACGTGCCTAAAGACTGAGGATGGCTTACAGGGAAGGCCATGTTGAACTGTTGAATGATTATGAAAATGTTGGAAAAATGTAACCTTTTATGACACTATGTGTCCAAATGTTTGTGGACACCCCATTCTAAAGAATGCATTCAGCTACTTTAAGCTGCACCCATTACTGACACCAATGTGCAAATGCACACACACACACACAGCTTGTCTAGTCCTTGTAGACCAGCACTACCATTAGAATAGGACTCTCTGGACCATGCCTAATGCCAGGTGTGGGCTAGAGGGGTATAAAGCCACCCCACCTCATCCCCAACTCCCCAACTACCCCCCAAAAGTACTGGATGGAGCACCAGCCATCATTCCAGAGAACACAGTCACACAGTCACAAACATTTGGACATCTAGTGTATATAAGGAATGGCCATCCAGCAAAAATCACTCCAAGGCCGCGGTGCTCTGATGCTCTTGTGGCTGAATGCAAGCGGATTCTCACAGCAATGTTTCAACATCTAATGCGAAGCCTTTATTTAGCAGCAGAGGATGATACCTCAGCAAAGAGGGACAAATGAAACTTGGTTTTAGAGGAAAGGTGTCTACAAACTTCTGGACACATAGTGTATCAGCATAAATACAGAGCGCTGCTGTGTCTAACCTGCTCGATTAGCACAGGAGGCCGAAGCGCAGCAGATAGCAGCTTATTCCAATTGGTCCCTGAGAGGCTTGCGCTCACTAACGCGAGGCCTGAGTTATAGCTGTAGCGCTGCGGTTGTGATGACTCTACACACTGCCGGGATCATTATTATAGACCAGCATGCAGCTCTATTGACTACGGTTATGCTAACAGAGCGCCCCAGCCTTGTTTACCGCTTAGTGCTGCCACAGGTAGTTTGTAGGCATCTAATGCCGGACAGCCAGGGTCATCGCTTTGTGCTACTGTACAGTACAGGGGACAAATTGCTGATATCCTTTCTGCACTCACTCAAACACACACACACACACACACACACACACATACACACACACGGCTAGAAAGTGGAGGTAGCCCGAAGGGAGGCAGGAAGCAGGTTGGCAGCAATTAAGCAAATGATCCAGCGCTGTCCCACACTGCTGAAATTGAGCAAATCTGTTCTAATCCTTTGTTCTAATTAGAGTGGAAAATGGGACTTGATGTGGCCACACACACACACACACAAACACACAAACACACAATACAAATGCACACCCCTGTCCTACGTCCCTCAAGGCTTTGTTCTCTGTGACCTCCTGACCCCCGTGAGAAATGTGAAGGTAAATAATAAAATAAACGGTGAAGAGCATTCGGCTGACTCCAGCTCATCAGACCGAAAGAACTGCTTAGGTGGTGCTGCTGCAGTGTGTGTGTGTGTGTGTGTGTGTATGTGTGTGTGTGGCTGCTTGTTTTTCTACACTTGCAAGTTCAAGTCCCAATGTTTGGCTACCAAGACTAAGACCAGGGTAAGATCTGAACTTGGATTTGAAAGGCTTTACATTAGATGTTGAAACATTGCTGTGAGAATTTGCTTGCATTCAGCCACACAAGCTGAATGACCATTTCTTACATACAACTATTTGTCCAAATGTTTGTGGACACCCCTTCTAATGAATGCATTGAGCTACTTTACGTTGCACTCATTGCTGATACAGATGTGCACAAAGCACAAAATCTAGTCCCCTAGAGCGTGTAGAGAAGTATTGCCAGTAGAATAGGACTAGATAACTACTAACCTATTGGGACCATGCGGCCTAATGCCAGGTGTGGGCTAGAGGGGCATAATAAGAGCATTGAGCTGTGGAGCAGTGGAAGAACTGTGTTCTCTGGAATGATGGATGGTGGTGCTCTATCCAGTACTTTTGGGATACTGAGTTGGGAGTTAGGGATGAGGTGGGGTGATGATCATGCAACATCCTCACCATACACACAACTCTATTGTCACTGAATGCAGCAATCAAATCCTCACAGCTATGCTCAAAGAAAGGAAGCCTTCTTCTCTGATTTTGGAAGAAACTATGAATGAGCAGGTGTCCCAATACTTTTGTCCTTATAGCATAATACTATACATGGATACCTATACATGGGATATATATATATATATATATATATTTATACCATGTTCTCAAAAGGATTAAAAACAAACCTGTGTGTGTGTGTGTGTGTGTGTGTGTGAGAATGTGTACATATAACTCAGCAGAATGGATATACGGGGGGTCTTATATTACCCCCCCAACAGGAAATAGATTAGAGCAGCATTCACAAACAGAAATCTCCTGTTTCTCATGGAGTGCTCCACTCAGCAGGAAGCGCTGGCTCCACACCAACCCCGCTGCAAATCAGCTTCGTAACGCGGCAGCCAAAACTAGCGCTCGTTAGCCCAATCGCCCTGGCCGGACTGTGCTGGAAAGCACATCCACACAGCCTGCCACTTCAGCTCGCACCCAAACTCAACCTCAAGCTGTTCGCAGCCTGCTGGGCCTTTATCTTCGTACAGGAATTAAACAGTCAGCACCACGGACAGCAACACGTAGCGCCTGGAACAATACTGAGCGCTGCCGGCAGGCAAAAAGAATAGCTCAAACAGTTTTCCTTAATGATCACTGCGACACATTATTCACACAATACACTGCTGTTACAGAGCGACCCACAAAATGTGCAAACACAGAGAAGCAGAGCCGATAGAAAGTACCCAGAGAACGTGCAGGGATTTATGACCGGAAAGATAAGAGCTCTATCCTGGTGTAATCTAGTTAACTACATCAATTATTCGACGAGTAATCCCTGAGGACAAATTAAGAGCAGCTTTTGTAAAGTAAGCCACAAACAACACAAGTAAACACAAGTGTTAACTCTCTAGAGCCAAATATATCATATTGACATACACACTCATATCAGATTATGACCACCATCCACTATATCAGCTCCACTGCCCATATAGGAGCACTGTGTAGTTCTATAACTCCAGCCTGTCTCCATCTGTTTCTCTGCAGACTCCGTTATTACCCTCCTTTCACCCTACTGTTCTTCAGTGCTCAGGACCCTCCACCCAAGACTGACCACCACAGAGCAGGTAGTATTTGGGTGGTGGTACATTCTCAGCACTGCAGTGACACTGGTGGTGAGTTAGTTAGTGTGTTAGTAGTGTGTGTTGAGCTGGTGGTACGAGTGAATCAGACACAGCAGTGCTGCTGGACTGAGAAAAGTCCACCAACCAGCTAACAGTGTCCTGTGGGCAGCAACATCCTGTGAGCACTGATGAAGGACTAGAGGATGACCAACGCAAACTGTGCAGCAGCAGATACAGAGCTTCTGTCTCTGACTGCACCTTCATCTACAAGGTGGAGCAGCTCGGAGCTAGGAGTGTCTAATAGAGAGTGGACAGTGAGTGGACAGACACAGTGTTTAAACACTCCAGCAGCACTGCTGCGTCTGATCCACTCATACCACCAGCACCACACACTCTACTAACACACTAACTAACTCACCACCACCAAGTCAGTCAGTGTCACTGTAGTGCTGAAAATGACCCCCCACCACCCAAATAACACCTGCACTGTGGTGGTCAGTCCTGTGTAATGTGCTGCTTTTGTGTGTTTGATATACACAGTTATATCAGAACATTATGACCAGCCCTGGTTTGGTATGAACTTGGCCCGGGACGTCACAGATGCCACGTGACAGTGTCTCCCAGAGTCTTCCCAGTGTCTCTAAAATGTCTAAAAGAGAATGATAATAGGCTACCGGGAGAAGGGTCAGTGGTGCCCCCCAGGTCATTAGTGCCAGAGGGGTCGACTACTCCAGCCCTACTATGGAGCAGCTAACCTCTATATTGACTACCTTCAGTTACAGTCAGACCATACTACAACATCTCGCAATATGGCAGGTGGTCATAATATTGACCGTGATATGACCGTGTATGTGTTAGTCTGTACAATGAAGAAGTGCTTGACAGAGCTGTTACACTTCATCCTGACTACCAGAGTACTTTTATGAAGCATATGTAAAAAAGCAGACTCTATAAACCAGTGATGATTAATTGATGACTGATCTACACTTTAGCCCTGCTCCTGATCGCCCAAAGTGAGAACAGCTATGTTCAAAGTCCTGCATTGCTCGCCAAGCTCCATAACCAGTGGGGAACCCTCAGGGCCTTTTCAGAGAAGAGAAAGGGATGATTAAATGATTTAGAGAGAGGGATTAAAAACACACGACTGAAAGGAACCGTACACGACCGAATAACCACCAACATGAGTAAGGAATTAACAGTGGAATCAACTTAGAATTTAGATTTTCTATTTTTTTCATTTATGTAGTGTTACAGATACAGAAAGTATCACAATCATGACATCATTTTGGGAGAAAATAAAATAACATATAATTATTATTATTATTATTATTATTATAATTAACAACAATAATAAAAATAATAAAATAAATAATAACAATAATAATAGTAGTAATAACAACAACAACAACAATAATAAATAATAAATAATAATAATAATATATTTTAAAACATATAATAAACTATTATATACATTATTAGTAGTAATAAAAATCATTAAAAAATAATAATAATACCAGGAGCATTTCTAGACTGGGACACACACAGATGTCATCAGCTCTGTTTTGTGTTGCCATGTGCTCCCCAGCACTGTTTATGTCTTATCTTTGTAACCACGCCCCCTTGTTACTACCAGGTGTTCCTTGTTATCCTCTGTAGAAGTACCCCTTTGGTTCAGTTGTGCCTTGTATGGTCTTGGTCTTGGTCATGTGCATGTGCATGTGTGCATGTCTGAGTTGGTGTGTGTTCATGTCGGTTTTGTGGTTTGTTGACTGGGCCTGTTTATGTGATTATTGTGTTGTGTATTTGGTACGTTTTGGGCTTGTTTGGTTTCTGTTTGTTGTGTTTTATTTTCCTGTATTTAAAGATATCCAGCAAGAACGTCAGCCTCTGTCTCCAAACATGACAGACCGTGACAACAGATAGCAGTAGTAACAATAATAGTATATTAATAATATGTTAATATATTTTATTATTATTAATAGTAAATAATATTAATTAGTAAATGTAACAACAACAACAACAACAATAATAATAATAACAATAA
This sequence comes from Salminus brasiliensis, assembly GCF_030463535.1. NCBI lineage: Eukaryota > Metazoa > Chordata > Actinopteri > Characiformes > Bryconidae > Salminus > Salminus brasiliensis. The sequence goes on along the minus strand of NC_132889.1, from coordinate 34,673,114 downwards.
TAATAATAATAATAATAATAATAGTAATAAAGGGTGATTCTAGACTGCATGTTGTACTGGGGCACAAAAACCCCGCAATAACCTCTGGCTGAAAGTGTTAGCTGCTCAAGCATTTGGAATGATGCTGGGGCATTATGGGAATTGCAATGCCTGTAGTAATTTTGTGTGCCGCGTCCCGTACTTCTGCTCAGAGATCCAGTATAACGTTGACGTTTTACTGCCGTAATTTCAGTGGGGTACAGCTGGTCTACAAACCTGTGGTTAATCCATCAAACTTCAATAAAAAACGACCCTGCACTGGTCAAGAGCTAAGCTGGTCAGCCAGCTTCACCTTTCTGAGTTGGCCAGCCTGTTTTTTTTTCCAGCATAAACAATATTTCACTCATTTCCCCTGAAATGAGCTCTAGAGTGGAGTGACTGTCTAACTGCCTGCTTGTCAAGAGACTTATCATGTTTGAATCTCATCAACACCACTAACAGCCCTTGATGGCCAGGAGTCTAAAAACAAGAAGGCCTCCCCTGTTCAATGTGATAGGGTGGATTTCTAACCTGCAGAGGGAAATAAACAGTAAACAGATGGAGGGGGCAGAGCCACAGACTAAGCAGCTTATACAGTATTGAATCAGCTGTAGCTCATATACTGATGTTTTTGACACTCAGTATGAAACTCAATCTGAGATGGAGAGGTAAGAAATGTGAGTTAGGAGAACTTCAGACTGAGCTAAGTTGAGTTAAAAAAATAAAACGTAAAATTTTCGGCCTGACTTTATGTTGTTTTTTTTTTTTACAGTGATCATATAAAAAGAAATGACTTTTTAATTACTTTTCCATTTGAAAAGCAATATGTTGAACTTTGCCGCATACTTCCAGCAGTTGAACGACGAGGCCGCGCTCGTTGTCAGTGTGCCATGACTTCTGCTGCTCCTTTTCATTTTCTTTTGTTTACCCTCGTCTGAGACGAGCAGACGCTGTCTAGGTGGGTATTTTTTTTTCTCTCCAACATCTGAATATGAAACCAGAAATAATCACCTTATCTCTTGACATGCTCCATAATCCGATTACCTTTTGATTTTGTTATTGTTGCAACGGATTAGTTGCATTCTCTTTGTTTCCTGAGGAACAAAAAGCCGTGCTTGCGAAATGAAGCTCTGCTTCTGCTTGGTTTAATTACTATAAGATGATGGACAAGACACAAGTCTATGAGCTGCTGTGCAAAGTGTGTAGATGCTCCATCACTGCACCCCTCTTCTGATGGAATTCAGAGGGCAGGACATTAAAACAGAGGAATGATGATGATGATGATGATGATGATGGTGATGAAGACAAAGCTGGTCTGAGTGCAGTTGGAGCCTCAGGCTTCTCTACTGCTTTGCTGCTTTTAATGGTCTCAGTGATCTGTAGCTAATGACAGCAGCTCACAGAGAGAGAGAGAGAGAGAGAGAGAGAGAGAGAGAGAGAAACTAACTGTACACAGAGACTCTCTCGCTCTCCACCTCTCTCACTATACTATACGTCCAAATGTTTGTGGACAACCCTTCTAACAACTGCTATGACATCAGCTTCTTTAAGTTGCACCCATTGCTGACACAGGTATGCAAATGCACTCAGCTTCTCTAGTCCTTGTAGACAAATCCTGCCAATAGAATAGGACTATCTGGAGCAGAGATAGCTGATGAACCTACTAGTACCGTGCCTAATGTCAGTGGTGGGCTAGAGGAGGGGTATGAAGCCCCCCAGCATTGAGCTGTGCAGCAGTGGGACTGTCTTCTCTCGAGTTGGGGAGTTGTAGGCTGAGGCAGGGTGGTGATCATCATTCAACAGCCTGACTTCACTAATTCTTTCTCTAAATTCTAGTCTCTGAATACAATCAAATCCTCACAGCAGTGATCTTCAAAGTCTAGCAGAAAGCCTTCTTCCCTGGACAGTAGAGACAGTTGCTCCAACAAAAGCAGGATCAGCTCTTTTTAATACCCTTGAATTCAGAAAAAACAATGAATGAGCAGGTGTCCCAATACTTTTGTCACTTTTGTGTGTGTACCCCCTCTACTTCTCTGTAGCTCCCTTTCATTCTTTCTCTACTTCTGTTTCTCACACTAGCGTTTCTCGCTCTAACCCTACCTCTACATAGCCTCTCTCTATCCCTGCCTCTCTCTCACTACTTCTCCATCTCGCCTTACCTACTGAGCCTCTCTCTCCCCCTCTCTCTCTCTCTCTCTCGCTATCTCTCCCTCTCTCCTGACCTCGTTAGCTTCACTCTAGCCCCCTTTCTCTCTCTCTCCCTTACTACCTGCTTCGCTCTCTACCTCTGCCTCCCCTGATAACATGCCCATGCGGGGCCTGTGTGGTTAGCCCAACTGGGAACAATACAGGAGGGGTTAAACATGGGCCCCATCTGGGTTGTACACTGCATTTGGGGACTAGATGGGACCCATTTTAGATTAGGGTGCACTGTAACGATAGGGCCCATTTGGGAAGCCCAACTGGGTCCCAGTAACACATATACAAACCCACTCAGAGCCAAGGTTCACCTGGAACTCACCTAGCCCATGTTTCACCCACATGAGCATGTCTACTGGAGTACTGGCTCTCTAATTACCCACTTAGTCTATCTTCTGTCGACCTGCCTTTATATCTCTCTCTCTCTCTCTCTCTCTCTCTCTCTCTCTCTCTCTAGCCGCCTCACCCCCCCCCCCCCCCACCCCCCCTCTCCCTCTCAGTGATAAACAGCTGGTTCTGTAGTCTTGGTTAGAGCACAGACCTGAGTGTAGTTTAGATGGTACAGGTTTAAATGCAGGGAAACGCTCGAAGCACTGAGAGGAAAGCCATTAACGTCTTATTCAGGGCCTTGGGTCCACTTTAGTCTGATAGTGTTTTTACCCTTGACTGTGTTAGAAACACACACACACACACACACACACACACACACACACACAAACACACACACACACAGACTTCAGCCCCAAGTGTGTTTCCAGTCCCATTCCATTTCCTACTCCCATCTGCTAACACACACACACACACACACATACACACACAGATGCACACGGACACACATACACTGGCAGTATGAAAGAGCAGCAGGAACACACAGAGAGAGAGAGAGAGGTAGAGAGAGAGAGAGAGAGAGAGAGAGAGAGAGAGAGAGAGGAGAGAGAGACAGTGTCGGCTAATTGAAATGTACATAATCAGAAACAGGAGGTTAACTCTGGATTTTGTTTCTCAGCAGGATCCCACTGTCATGCCGAACACACACGGCTCTCTACATGCTTCCCTGTGCGTGTGTGTGTGTGTGTGTGTGTGTGTGTGTGTACTGCACTCAGGGGTGGGAATGGCCAGATTTCTACTGAGGCAACCACACTTTTTTTTGTTTTGCCCTAACTTAGTCAGACTATGCATGCATATGTAATTATAATGGCAACCAATGAGAATATGAAATGCATCCTCAGTCTATGCAGAATAAATTAAATAATTTATACAAAATTTACTGAATAATTTACAGTAATTACTGAGTAATTAACAGTAATTACCAAATAATTTATATTAGTTACTAAATAGTTTACTAAATAAAGTCTAAAAACTAATATATTTGAATAATTTCTAGTAATTGCTAAATAACCTGTAGTGGTTACAGAATAATTTATAATAATTACTAAATAATCTTTAGTAGTTACAGAATAATTCATACTAATTACTAAATAATATATAGTAGTTGCAAAATAACTTACAATAATTACTAAACATTTCAAGTAATTACTGAATGATTTCTAGAAATAATTGAAAATTATAAAATAAATACCTAATTTCTAGTAATGACTGAACAATTTAGAACTATTAACTAATGAGTTCATACGTACATTATAGTATTTACTTAAAGTTGCTAGAGATTGTTTTGTAATTATGGGAATCATGGAAATTAATTAATATTTTCCAGTAGTTATTTAATAATTTTGAGTTATTACTGCATAGTTTCTAAACAACGCAGTAATGACTAAATAGTTAATTGCAATTAGAGAATAATAATATAGGCAGTGCTGATTTTTATTATTGTATTAAGTGTAATGAATGAATGAATAGCTGTGAATAACTACTACTGAATAATTAGCCTGTTGAGGTGTTGCTGTGTTCTATGATTTTTTTAACAGAAGACAAACCAAGTGAAGATGTGTTCTCTGCAGTGTGTGAGCGTGAGTGTGTTTATGTGTGTTGGTGTGTGTGTAAGAGCCCCTGAGCTTTGTCCCAGTCCTCCAGCCCTGCTGGACTGTGATGAGCTCTCCTAAACACTGATGCGACGACACTTATGTCAAACTGATGTGCAGTTTGTCAGAGAACGTTTGTGGAAAACTCCAGCTCAGCTGGCACTCAGTGACAACTAAAGGCCTCTGAGGTCTCTGTTTACATCACACACACACACACACACACACACACACACACACACACACAATTTACACGATGTGTGTCACTCAGCAGTCAGCAAGGCCATGTGCGAGGGTGTGTTGACCATATATGTAGCTCTTGAGATGATGAAAGCTTGACCATTCTGTGGATCTGGAGACATCTGGTTGCCCTGGATGAGGGAAATGCTATTTCTTCAATAGAAACTGCAGATTTTATTCAACCCAGGCAGGCTGACATCCAGAATGACATCAGATCGCTGAAGTCGAGAGCAGGACAAAGGGTCAAATGTGAGTCAGCAAAGCTTTCCAAATGGCACACACCAGATCTCCATTATTAATATCTTTAACTTAGTGCTGAATTATTAATGTTTAGACTTTATTCAGTAGCTTTAAGACATTTTCCAGTCACCATTAACATGTACTCTAATAGTACTCGTTCATTACTAAACTATCAGTCACTAAAACTTAAAAATATTATGTAATTATTATGTAATTTTCACACACAGTTCAGATTCACACACAGTTCAGATTCACACACAGTTCAGATTTACATTCAGTTCAGATTCACATTCAGTTCAGATTCACACACAGTTCAGATTCACACACAGTTCAGATTCAGTCAGTTCAGATTCACACACAGTTCAGATTCACACACAGTTCAGATTCACATTCAGTTCAGATTCACATTCAGTTCAGATTCACACACAGTTCAGATTCACATTCAGTTCAGATTCACAGTCAGTTCAGATTCACACACAGTTCAGATTCACATTCAGTCTCAGATTCACACACAGTTCAGATTCACACTCAGTTTAGATTCACATTCAGTTCAGATTCACAAACAGTTCAGATTCACACACAGTTCAGATTCACACACAGTTCAGATTTACATTCAGTTCAGATTCACATTCAGTTCAGATTCACACACAGTTCAGATTCACACACAGTTCAGATTCACACACAGTTCAGATTCACATTCAGTTCAGATCCACAGTCAGTTCAGATTCACACACAGTTCAGATTCACATTCAGTCAGTTCAGTTCTGTCTGACTAACGGTCTGGTTTTAGAGAGAAGCACTGTATCGGCTACACCTCTCCTCCCGGATGATCTCTTCACTGCCTTCCACAGATAGAAACATTGTGCAGCTATGTCCTCTGCGGCGGACAGCAGTGTCCGGCCCTGGGTTAAATGTAGTGTCCCTCTGTGTTTGTTACTTTACGAGAAACAAACTCCTCACCTGGTCACTCTGTCTGTCCAGTAAGGGATACTGAGAGTGTTGGATGGTATGAAGCACTGCCCAGCTCGACTTTCCTGAAAACTGTCACCCTCCACACACACACACACACACATACACACACACACACACACTCTGTGCACATCGCAGGTAAACACGGACACACACAACACACCTCATAAATGCACACACACTCGCATCAGCCTGTCTAAAGCATCCCGCTCCTCAACCATGAACCCGGCCAAGGTTGAAGACTGACATTGACATTAATTAGCAAGTGTGTGTGTGTGTGTGTGTGTGTGTGTGAGAGAGAGAGAGAGAGAGAGAGAGAGAGAGAGAGAGAGAGAGAGTAAGGAAAAGAAAGAAAGAGACAATGTGGTTAGAGACAGAGAGAGAGAGAGAGAGAGAGAGAGATAGATAGAGAGAGAGAGAGAGAGAGAGAGAGAGAGAGAGACGAGAGAGAGTAAGGAAAAGAAAGAAAGAGACAATGTGGTTAGAGACAGAGAGAAAGAGAGAGAGAGAGATAGAGGGGTGGAGGGAGAAAAAGCGAGAGATGCAAGAGAGAGAGAGAGAGAGAGAGAGAGTAAGGAAAAGAAAGAAAGAGACAATGTGGTTAGAGACAGAGAGAAAGAGAGAGAGAGAGAGAGATAGAGGGGTGGAGGGAGAAAAAGCGAGAGATGCAAGAGAGAGAGAGAGAGAGAGAGAGAGAGAATGTGAAGAGACTAAGAGAAAGAACAAGAAATAGAGCCTGTGAGATAGAGAAAGAGAGAGAGAGCCTGTAAAGATAGAGAAAGAGAGAGAGAGAGAGAGAGAGAGAGAGAGAGGCAGACATCCAGAACAATGAGCTTGTGTGTATGTGTGTGTGTTTGTGTGTGTGTGTGTGTGTGAGAGAGAGAGAGAGAGAGAGAGAGAGAGAGAGAGAGAGAGAGAGAGAGAGAGAGAGAGGTATAGATTAAGTGATAAGACAAAGTGAAGAGAGTGACTGGACAGAGAGAGAAAGTGAAAAGATTTTTTGTGGGTGGAGAGAGAGAAAGAGAGAGAGAGACAGAGAGAGAGAGAGAGAGAGAGAGAGAGAGAGAGAGAGAGAGATAGAGCGAGTGAGAGAAAGAGAGAAGTAAAGATAGATAAAGAGAAAGAGAGAGGTATAGATTAAGTGATGAGACAAAGTGGGGAGAGGGACGAGAGAGAGAGAGAGAAAGTGGAGAGACAGACAAAGAGGGAGCAAGCAATCGAGTAACTGAGAGAAAGAGAGAGAGAGAAAGTAGAAAGATTTTTGTGGGTGGAGAGAGGGAGACAATGTGACGAGAGAGAGAGAGAGAGAGAGAGAGAGAGAGAGAGAGAGAGAGAGAGAGAACGTGAAGAGACTGAGAGAAAGAACAAGAAATAGAACCAGTGAGAGAAAGAGAGAGACAATGTGGAGAGAGAGAGAGAGACAGAGACAGAAGTAAAGATAGAGAAAGAGAAAGAGAGAGAGAGGGAGAGAGAGAGAGAGAGAGAGAGAGAGAGAGAGAGAGAGAGAGAGAGGATGATGGAGAGATAGAGAAAGCTGGCCTTTATCAAAGTCAGACTCTGCCCTTTTATTCATCAGTGCAGCGCCAGAGCTTCACTGCTTAAGCCTGTTGACAGTGTGTGTGAAATGTAGGAAATGTGTGGATTATGGCATGCGAGAGAGAGACACGCGCACACACACACACACACACACACACACACACACACACACACACACACACACACAGTTTAGTCCACGGACGCTGAAAGCCCGTATCTTGTTGTTGACCCCTGTTATCACTCTAAATGGTTGAGCTGTGGAACAAACACATTAGACTCCAGAGCTGCACTCTTTCCATCATCACTCTGCAGCACTGAGCCAGAAACTCCAGCAGCAAGCAAATGCACGCAATTACTGGAGCTCTGACACTGTCAAATCAAATAACAGAGCAGGGAAAACACACACACACACACACACACACAGGAGCCTGCAGTGGTTCGGTGTACATGCTGAAAAACATCACGTCTAACAGGGATGGTTTACAGCACTGTGCAAAAGTCAGAGAGCCTTCATTTATTGAGCATCAGTCAAAGCGGCCGTTAAAGTCAGGCCTCATATAGCCCTTCATCACAGTCACTGCGTCGCCCCGTCCGGCTCTGCAGCAGCACTACTGAACTTTTAACAGAGCTCTCGCCGGTTTCCACCTCCCTCAGAAATCTTCACTGGAAGTCCCCCCAACACGGACGAAAGGCTAGCGTGTCTTGGCCGAAACGCATCGAGCTAAGTTCTGAACATTAGTGAGATCCTGCACGTCTGCAGCAGTGCGCTGTCAACCGCTGCACAGAGCTCAGTGTGGAAAGCAGCGGCGTTCAGACAGCAGAGCAGAGAAGCAGAGAAGGAGCCGAGTGTCTCTTTATGCTAACACCACATCACATCTCTGACTGGACAGACTAAAGACTAGAGGAGGCTGGTTTAACTCCTCCCACTCAGTCTATGTAAACATTAGCAACATTAGCGAGCGACATTTACATCACAACTAGCAAACAGACACAGCATCGTATTTCTACACTAAACTACTCACCTACTCACCTGACCCGGCGCTGAGGGTTCTGACCTGGCACTGAGGGGTCTGACCTGGCACTGGTCTGGGTCTGGTTCTTAAGGGTTTTAACCAAACCTTGCAGAAACAATTTGAATGAAGGTTGAATGAATTAGCAAATATAAAATAATGACTTATTAACTGAAAATAACAACATGACATATTGTCAACATAATGAGACAGTATCTGAAAATAATGACTTATTAACTCAAAATAATGTGATATTGTTTAAAACTGACTTATCTCAAAATAATGTGATATTGTTTAAAACTGACTTATCTCAAAATAATGTGATATTGTTTAAAACTGACTTATCTCAAAATAATGTGATAGTGTTAAAAAATGACTTATCTCAAAATAATGAGATAGTGTCTGAAAATAATGACTTATTATCTCAACATAATGAGATATTGTCTAAAATAATTAAGAGTTTAAGAGTGATCTCTGAAGTTCCTTTTGGAAGGTCACTCACCTCTGGAAAAATAACATAGTATCTGAACATGACATATTGTCAACATAATGAGACAGTGTCAGAAAATAATGACTTATTAACTCAAAATAATGTGATAGTGTTTAAAACTGACTTATCTCAAAATAACAAGATAGTGTTTAAAACTGACTTATCTCAACATAATGAGATAGTGTTTAAAACTGACTTATCTCAAAATAATGTGATAGTGTTTCAAACTGACTTATCTCAACATAATGAGATAGTGTTTAAAACTGACTTATCTCAACATAATGAGATATTGTCTAAATATAATTAAAAAATTTAAGAGTGATCTCTGAAGTTTTGGAAGGTCACCTCTGGAAATCTACTTGTTCACCACTACACAATCTCCCTTGCTCTTTCTTTTAACCAAACCTTGTAGAAACAGTTTGAATGAAGGTTTAATGAATTAGCATATATAAAATAATTACTTATTAACTGAAAATAACAACATGACATATTGTCAACATGAGACAGTTTCTGAAAATAATGACTTATTAACTCAAAATAATGTAATATTGTTTAAAACTGACTTATCTCAAAATAACAAGATAGTGTTTAAAACTGACTTATCTCAAAATAACAAGATAGTGTTTAAAACTGAATTATCTCAAAATAACAAGATAGTGTTTAAAACTGACTTATCTCAAAATAATGAGATATTGTCTAAAAATAATTAAAAAAATCAAAGAGTGATGATGTCATCTCTGATTAAGCTCCTTTTTGAAGGTCACTCACCTCTGGATATCTCCTTGTTCACCACTACACAATCTCTCTCTCTCCTCTCTCTCTCTGTCTCTCTCTCTCTCTTTCTCTCAGGAACACACAGCAGAAACTTCCCCAACATCCAACAGAAAATGACATTAGTGCTCAAAGCCATAAATACAGCTAACCTTATAGCAGCATAATGCAATCAAGCAGGATTTCATTTTCACTTGTTTCAGATAAATCGTAGAGGCTCAGTGTTCTGTGTGTCAGTGAGGAGTGTGTTTGTTGGGTTCCTTGGCCATGTTTGGATCTTTTTTTGCCCTCCAACTGAAACAGCACAGAAAGGGAATGTCCACCTACAGACACACAGATCAAGCCTCAGGCTGGGCAAGTCCTGAGTTTGAGCAGTAGAAGCTCTGAATTCATTTGGTGAAACTGAACGTTAATGTGAAAGTAGTGAAAGTAACTGCAGTTGTGAGTAAGTGTTTGACCCCTTAAACCCTATGTTAATGATTCAGTTATTAATTCATAGCAGTTATTGTTTCGTAGCTGTTTAGTTTACCAGATTTTGTTCAGTGCCACAGGGTTCTATTTTAGGGCCTATGAAAGTGTGGTGTTATTAACAAAGTGTGAGCCTAAATAGAGAGTTTAAAGGGTTTAAGGGGTCTACATATATACTTAAAGATCCAGCCGACACATTTTGATATATAGACCTTTTGTATAATAGTAAACTTTGATGTTTAGTAAGGTGTTCAGCAACGTTTCAGTGGAAAACACAAAGCGGAAATATGACAAAATGGCCAAAAATCACCAAAAATGCACTCCCCAGACCTCGATGAGAATGGTATGGGCGTGGCCTAAATATTCTTATGAACATGTATGACTGATGTGTGTGAATGTGTTTTATATTACCATGGCAACGCACACAGCCTTCAGACCATTTTTTAGCCTTTAAAGTTTGAGCTGCGGTTGTGATTTCACAGATCTGTCGAGCTGCCTCTGGGACAGCAGCTGCCAGCGAATCCGAACTACTACGCTGCTGCGACAGGAACGCTCGCTCTTTCCAGCACCCTGCAACTTTAAAGGATTTTTTGTATTACTCATATTACCACAAACCAGTAAAAATCACTGCTTAAATATAAATACAAATCCTGCTTGAATATAAATACAAGCAGTATGTGTGTGTTCTAACCCCCCCCCCCCCCCCAAACACACTCACACACACTCCTTTTTTCCTTTCCATCTCTATCCCATGTCTTGGCTTGCCCCCTGCTATCTTACTGATGCTGGTGCAAGCCTGTTTGGTTTTGGGCACTGCTGCCTGCCTGCCTTCTGGATCAGTTTCAGCTCTGACTTTGCCTGTGTTTACCACAATCCTCCCAACCCCTTTGTTTTTTCTTTCCTTTCTTTTCTGTATTAAGATTCCCTATTTCTGCTGTTCTGCTTCAGTGTTGCCCAAACCTGGTTTTGATACTGTCCTGATTCTTTGATTCGTTCACAGGAGGATGATCCTGCATGGTTGTGTATAAGCCACATAATACTGAGCATGTGTTCTGCGCTCACTCACCTCTTCACAACTTATGACCTGCTTTCAACATTACCCATAGTTCTTCATTATCTCGCCCTATCTGATCAGTTATTCTACTGCTATTCTGTTATTTGTTGTGCTATTCAGTGTTGACCAGAGGATGATAGGTTTCACTTTTGAGTCTTGGTTCCTTCCTTTTCATTCTCTTGTTCTAAGGGAGTTCTTCTTAGCTGCTGTCTCCATTGGGTTTCTCAAAAGATGCTCAGACCCAAATTTTTTATCGTTCAGATGAAAATCAAATGTCCATATCATTGCTGTCACACAAAAACCTTGTATGTCCATTTTTATTGTTTTGTGTTCAGGATGGCAGTCATTCTTTTTTATTGTATCAGAACTGCATTATGAATGGACCAAAAGAAATGCTCAAAAATTACCTGGGAATTGTTTTCACATTGTCTTTACACCACTATATAATACAATACACATGCAGGAGGAGACACTACAAGAGCATAACCTACACAGTGTACGAGTGCAGTCCTGACTACATTAGCTGTGTAAATCATATAGAATATCTGTTGTCCACTGTAGAAACATCCCACTATTCAAATACAGCTGAATGATATCATAAACTCATCTTGTATTTAGTACTGTAATCTCACCTCTGTATCCTACCCTGGGAAATGGGCCAATGACACACACACACACACACTTACTCACATCCCAGTGACTGCACGTGCTCAGTGCAGCATGGATTCAGCATGTAGCCAAGGGCTTTGGTTCACCTCTCTCTTTCTCTCTCTCTCTCTCTCTCTCTCTCTCTATCTGGTGAGTAGCCAGAAGCAGTGGTTTGTGCGGGAGGGCCGTCATGCATTGCCTCGTGGTGCTCAAATAAAGATGAACATGTTTGTGATGATCCAGCTGTCATGGTGCCAAAGGCCAGTGATGCTATGGTCAGCACGTAGTGTATGAGTGTGTTTGTGTGTTTGTACATGTGCACATTTATCACTGTGCGTCTGGTTTTCTGTTTACATGCGTGCATCCCAGCCTTTGTTTTCACAGGAAGTGCAAATGACCTGAAATGTGTTCATTGATAATAACCAATGTATCTTAATGTCTCTTTCTCTCTTTCTCTTTCTCTCTCAGTCACACAGAGTGCATTAAAGCATGGAACAGAAAAGCTCACAACCCCCCCCCCATTCTGTTGCTCAGCAAGCACCGCTGGGCCTACGTGGAAGATAAACTCAGGCTACGTCGCTCACCGACTGATTGAACTGACTCAGCTCTGAATAATTAATAGTGTGTTACATCTTGGCGTCTCACAACATGTTCAGTTTCAGGGCGTCTCATCTTCTCTTATCAGTGTATGAGGATGTGGGAGGAGCTAAACCGGGCGATTTATATTTTGTAGCCCAGCCAGCATGCTCATGTGGGGCTCAGATGGGTGGGATGTGGACTAGGTGGGTTCCAGGTGGGCATGGGCTCTGAGTGGGTTCATACATGCATTGTTACTAGGACCCTGTTGGGCTTCCCAGCTGAGCCCCATCAGTACAGCCCTCCCTAATCTCACAAGGGTCTCATCTTGGCCCCAAGTGCAGTGTATAACCCAGATAGGGCCCATATGTAACCCTTCCTGTTCCCATCACTGAACCTGGTGGCCATCCATTTGTGGGATCAACGTTGAAACCCATGGACCAAACGGTTTGGTTCCCAGTCGGGCCAAACAGAATGCTTCTCCATCCTTTAGCCTCCACCTGTGTTAAAAGCTCTATTTACACGCTTTTTGCTGCTTTCAGAAGTGACGTCACATCTACACATACCACATACCTACCCACTGCCACCAGTTGGGTCCCGATGGCTGCCCGGGGGTAGGCTCCGTCAGCTGCCTCTTAGTTTGGCATTATCTGCGAAAGTCCCAATGTTGCAAGACCTGGGCTGATGTCAGGGCCTACGCCAAAGACAATCAACACTTGCTAACGTTGCTCCCATCTCATTATTTGTCAAGATTAAATTTATGATTTACTGCCCTCATGTTTCCAGAGTCTTCTGGTAGAACTAGAATCATGTCAAATAACCTTATTGGTCTGTAGTGACTGTTTTTTTCCTAGTAACACAGCAGTAAAACGAATGTTGATAATAACGGTGATCTGATACAGAGCAGCCGAGTGACCCCGGCTGCAAAGCATTGACATCATCCTAAACGCCAATACCATTCAACCCTTTAACAGTGATCTTTAACTTGTGCTAAGAGGGGAACCTACACCTTGCCATCTTTGGTCACTATTTGGAAGCATATTATTACAGAATTGACTTACAATTACTTTAAAAGTGTAATTTTCAGATTACAAATGTGCATTTATGTCATGAGAATTAATTACTAGTCAATTTGGATTATTTCTATGTCTACTGGTCCTGACCACATCTGTCCAGACCATATGAAATAAAATCTAAACCTGAACAGATCCTTTAAGATCAGCACTTAACATGTAGTAATATCATGTTGAACTTCACATATGACTGTTATTACAGAAGCCTGCAAACAAAGGCAGTTTCAGGATGTACCTTACATAAGGTCAGTTTGGTTCTAGACCAACTTTCACTGATATGAAAGCCTGCAAATGTTGTTTGTTGCAGCGAGGTGTCTTTCTATTCTCATTTTAGATACTTTCACCCACTCACTTGTAGTCCTGTGATATTCTGAGCCGTCTTGCTGCACAGCATGTTAAAGATCTACCCACAGATTTTCAATAATGTTCAGTCAGTGGACTGTGAGGACCTTTCCAAAAGCTTCAGCTTACATTTCTTGACTTAGTTTATTGTGGCTATTAAGGCATGTTTATTTGGATCATTACTTACCTTTACATGCACACCAATGGTTCAATATTCATATGTAAGCTACAGTCTTAAAAATCAAAGGTGCTACAAGAGGTTCTTTGAGGGATGCCATAGAAGAACCCTGTTTTGGTTTGAAGAGTGAGAATGTGTGAGTGTGAAAAACCATTAAATTGGTTCTTTGGACCTATAAAGGGTTCTTCACTCATGCATATCTTTTACCAACATGGTTCTTCAGGGAATCAAAAGTGGTTCTTCTCAGTTAACCATTCCCATTGACATTTCTTGATCTACTGAAAGAGACGTAATGAATCAGTTGAAGACTAATGGATTAATAAACCCCTTCTGTTACCAAAGAATACCCCCACCAGTTTGTACAGAAGTCCCTGTAGTTACTAAGTAATACGCCTTTCTGCATTAAGGGCTTAACTTGAGCTGAGACTTTACCGATTTTGCACTGGAATCTGCCGGAAAATACTTTTCTTTTTCATTTTAAAATAGTTTGCTGCAGAAGCTGCAGGGTTTCCAAACTCAAATATACAGTATACATATATACTTACCTGGCAGGGGAGAGACCATGATCAAGAAGGTGGTTCACCCAGGGTGAGGCTCAGCCATTGCACTCTGGTTGTGCTGACCCCTGCGAATTCCCCAAATGTGGGAATCTCGATTGCATAATTTCTGGTAGTGGGGGACTGCGTTTGAGAGGTAGCGGGCTCGATGCCCACATCCTCCAAAAGGGCCTTGTGGGGCAGTGGTGGCTCAGCGGTTAGAGCGCTGGGCTATCGATAACAGGGTACCCGGGCTCGGCAAGCTGCCACTGTTGGGCCCTTGAGCAAGTCCCTTTACCCTCTCTGCTCCCCGGGCGCTGGAGTTGGCTGCCCACCGCTCTGGGTGTGTGTGTACTCACTGCTCCTAGTTCACTAGTGTGTGTGTGGGTGTGTGTTCACTACCACAGATGGGTTAAATGCGGAGGACACATTTCACTGTACTGTGACAAATACATGCACCTTTATACAGATCATGGTAACAGAGGTGAGACTTACCAGATGCTCATGGGTGGATTTAAAACAGCAAAATGGTTTTATTAATTTATTATTAAGAAATTATCAATAATCTCCAGTTTTTAATGTTCCCTGCAGCTGTACTGTATCCTGTGTGATTAATTCTTCAAATTGACTTGAAATACAATATATTTATATTGACTTCCATTGAAAGTAAACAAAGTTTTTTTTTACTTCTCCTGTAAAGTTGCTGTTTTGGAGATACATGTAAATTTTTTTAGACAGGAAAGAAAAAATATATATATTTATATATGGTCATATGCAAGACAAAAACATATGTGGACTAATGCTTGATATTAGTCTAGGATTGGATGGTTGCGAGCATATGACTGTGATGTGGGATTCAGGTGAATCATGGGAAGTTGAGTGCGCAGAGCGGCTGTGTAGCACGACAGTCATAAGATATTATCATTGGTTATCATTTGTCTCTCAATAGTCAAACTTTACTTTTCAGAAAGTTCAGTAAGGAACTCCATAGATCACTAAAATGCACACACACACAAACATACACACACACACACACACACACACACACACACCTGTCTTGGAGAAGGATCACCACATTTCTCACTAACCACCAACTGTGGCCTTTTCATCTGACAACAACGCGGCTGCCAAACCTCCGCCGTTCCCATGGCAACGAGTGACTCCTTGGCATTAGGAGCCCTGGCAGTGTGTGTGTGTGTATATGAGTGTGTGTGTCTGACCTTTTGGACTAAACCTCTGCAGAAAGTCACTGCCACTGGAAGTCTGTGTGAATGCGTGTATATGTTCTCACACAGACACACTCAGACAATGGTTCGAATTTGGGGGATGTGATTTTACATCCCCATGCTGACTTTGGTCCCCAGGTTATTGGTGAGCTTCCAGTTCCGAGTCCCCCAGCTCAAAGTCCTCTTTACAGGCAAACTCTCAGGATTCACTCACAGTCTCTCAGGTTTTACGTCCCCACAGTGTCTTTGGTCCTTTCGCTATTGGTGGGATTCCAGTTTGAGGTCCCCTTGATGTAAGGTTTGCAAGCACACACACACACACACACACACTCACACACATAGACAAACCTTCAAGATTCACTCACAGTCTCTCAGGCTTCAGTTGTCAGGTTTCACATCCCCACAATGACTCTGGTCCCCAAGGTTTTGGTTGGCTTCCAGTTCGAAGTCCCCTTGATGTAAGGTTTGCAAGCCCACACACACTCACATACACATAGAGAAGGTCTCAGGATTCACTCACAGTCTTTCAGGCTGCAGTCTTCAGAAGCAGAGGTAGGAGAGTAGATTAATGGTGTAAGAACTGCACTGGGTGCCATCTTTATCAATAAAGTCTCTGAGCATCGGGACTTTTACACCACTAATTGTTCTAGCAAAATTGGAATGTGTGTGTGTGTGTGTGTATACGACAGTGTGTGTGTGTGTGTGTTCTTTGAGAGCACAGTGGTAATTGAAAAGAAGCGCACTGTGGTGGGCGCGCTGCCTAATTGGGCAGATGGCTCACTGTGCCTCCCTCACGGATGCATGCGGCCCTGAAGAGACACACATACACTCACACAGAGTTAACGATTTCACTTCTGTCCTCTTCACCTTGTTGTCTGATGCAGTGTGTGTGTGTGTGTGTGTCCCATTACCCTATTCTCCTCCGAAGCTGAAATCTCCACCTCTGTTCCTCACCATAACCTCTTCTCTCCTTCCTAGTCCACTCCTAGTGTCACTTTTCACATCCACCATGCCCAGCATAATTCAGGGCCCTCCATCGCACCCTCTTCAGCTGATCATCTTGACCTTTGGAACAACCAAACAGAAGAACATGACCATACTCCAAGAGTGACCTGATTAGAGCAAAGAAAAGGTGTGGAGGAGATCTTCCCTGGGCATATTTGGTGAGATGTCTTCCCTGTTTTTTTCTTAATTATTCCTCTCATATTCTTTAAATAAAGATAAATGTCCATATATGTACAAAAGTATCCAGGCACTCCTTTTAATGAAGGGTATATGGGGGTATAAAGCCCCACAGCACTGGGCTGTGGAGCAATGGCACTGACTTCTACAAGTGCTGGAGCTCTAGCCAATACATCTGGTATAAGTGTGAGTAGCATTTACTAATTTACTCTTAATTACTAATCTAATATCAAAGCATCAATAATGCTTTCATGGCTGTATACCATCAAATCCTCTTAGCAATGTTTCAAAATCTAGTTGAAGGCCTTTGCAGAAGACTAGAGGCTGTTACTGCAGCAAAGGGAATACAAACCCTCTATTATTACCCTTGATTTCAAACCCAACTCTGGATCCACCAGGTGTCTACAAACTTTTGGACACATTGTGCATATTAAAAATGGGGTGATCTAATTTTTTAAAACACTAGTTAGGACTTCTAGGACTCCTTGATCACATGATCACATGACCCCCCCCCCCCCCCCAACCCCCCACCCCCAGTGTATACCACTGACCTATATTTCCTTTATTTTATTTTGGACAGTCATGAACTATTACAGTTCTTCCCACTTAGTGTGGTATAGCGCCCCCTAGAGATAGCTGGTGCAGCCTGTAGTGTCTAAACTTTAGCATGTTGGATGCATTCCCCTCCCCCCCCTCCCCCCACACACAGCCAACAACGCTGACACACCGTCCTCATCCAATCCACCATGATTTCATGAGTTGAGGTAAGATTGAAAAAGGCCAGAATATCGGAAACACATATATTTTCAGTGGTTTCACTGCAAACAGATCAGTGAGAGGTCAAGTTTAAGGAATTAACAGAAAACTGAATGTGTATGAGCTGCTCTTGCTAACTGTGGCACGATAAGCACACTTACCGTACAGTGAGCCCCTACTGTCAGCTAACATACGTCCACACTGGCTAGCCTAACGCTGAGGGATTGGAGGAAAGGTAGAGTGGAGGACCATCCTACCTAGCCAAAGAGAGCAAGGCCGGTTATCATCTCTGAGACTCCCAGACTTGGATGGCTGTGGCATCACTGGAAATCGAATCTGCAAATTGTTGATGATTGGCCCAACCCATGGAGACATATGGGTTCCTACTCTTGGTAAATGTGGTCAATTTGATGCCCGAGAAAGGGTGGAATCAACAACTTAGGCATACTCTTTAACTCCTTAGTTAACCCCTAGACTTTGACACTCTCATAATAACATTACTGTTATAATTAACATCAGTTTCATAGAACCCTGTGGGACTCCACAAGACATGCTAAACCTGCTAAACTGTTACCAATTGTTTTACCATAGTTTCTGCATTAGAATCACAGACTGATTAATACACATATGGTTCAATGCATTAAAAAATGTGGAGGTTTTTGCATGACAACAAAAGTATGCAAGTCTAAGCCCAAGTCTAAAAGGCCCATATTATGGGGAAAAATCTTGGCCTTTGACGTTTTTTAAAATGCACTGTTCACTCCACAGTCCATAAAGGGAAACTAAGCTGCAAAGACATCCAGATTGCAATTCACTATTTTTTATATTTGAGTCAACAGTCCATCAAATTCAAGACTACATGCACTTCTTTACCACCCAGTTTTCCATTTTTTGGTTCCAAAAAGAAAAATGGCAAAAAGAGATGTGAGTATTTACTGGGCTCAGCGGTTAGAGTGCCGGGCTATCGATAACAAGGTTGTGGGTTCGATTCCCAGGCTCGGCAAGCTGCCACTGTTGGGCAAGGCCCTTTACCCTCTCTGCTCCCCGGGTGCTGGAGTTGGCTGCCCACCGCTCTGGGTGTGTGTGTGTACTCACTGCCCCTAGTTTCATAGGTCCCACAACCGAACCCTGTGGGACTCCACAAGACCTGCTAAACTGTTACCAATTGTTTTACCATAGTTTCTTCATTAGAATCACAGACTGATTAATACACATATGATTCAATGCATAAAAAATGTGGAGGTTTTTGCATGGCAACAAAAGTAGTTCACTAGTATGTGTTACATTTATGGCATTTAGCTGACGCTCTTATCCAGGGCGACTTACAAGGTTACTCGTATTACAGAGGTGGGCCAATGTAGTGTTAGGAGTCTTGTCCAAGGACTCTTATTGGTGTAGCGCAGCATAGTCCCCCAGACCAGGAATCGAACCCTGGTCTCCCACATGGTGTTGTAACTCAGTGGCAGGTAGTGGTGTTATCTGTTGCGCCACACCAACCACAAGTCTGTGGTTGGTGTGGTTGGTTGGTGTGTTCACTACCACAGATGGGTTAAATGCGGAGGACACATTTCGCTGTACAGTGACAAATACGTGCACCTTTACCTTTTTATAAAGAACCTTTAAATTGTAGAAGAAAGGTTCTTCATACTCATCTCTTCATCTCTTTTACAAAAATGGTTCTTTATGGATCCAAAAGTGGTTCTTTTTAAGAGTGTACACCCAGTCATCTGAACCTTACAGGGCTTCTTGCAATTAAGGCTCATGTCTTTCTGAGAAGCCCATTCATTCAGAAGTCCAGCCTCCTGGTACATGGTCTGATCCACAGCTGAAGTGTGTATAATGCGCAGTGATAGGGTGATGTCATCTGATGTCATCCCTGACTGGAAGCTAATCAAAAAATAATAATAATTTTACACACAGAAATGACATTCTGCTCATCTTTCATGTTGGAAAGTAGACGATTGTATTACATAAAGCAATCAGGGAGAACGTACCTCTTACATTCGTCTTCCTCAAGCCATCTGCCTCTCTTGTTCTTTCTCCATGCAGTTCTGTCCACAGCTTGGAAGAGAAGGCATGTTCCAATTAAATCCTCCTGAACGAGTAGTTGTGTAAAAAGTACTGAGTTGTGTGTCTTTCTCCCCTGCAGGGTGAATAATTACATGTGTGTCTATTCCATGCTCCGGTAAACATGCATCTTTACCAGTTTCAGAGCCACGCCATGCTTCAGCTCGGTGGGATGTAGGGCTAATGCAGGTGGTGATATCAGTGGTATTCATTTCTTATAAAATATTGGCATTATTAAGAAATTTCTCAGCACTAGTGGGTTCTATTGAAGAATCAATTAATATTCTCAACCAATTTTAAAGGAACCCCAAATCCTGTTATAACCTATAACACTGGGTCTTATTCACCATCCGTTCTTAAGAAGAAATGACGCAGTTTACCAACGATTCCGACCAGTGTTTTCTTATCTGGGATCAGTTCAATTCACAGGGATATTGAGATCCATCGCTTTAAGAATCCTGACCAGACTTTTCATTAGGACTTTTCTTAAGAACAGATTTGAGAACATTCTTAGGAAGATATTGGAAAATGAGGCCCAATGTTCTGAGCGGATCTCGCTCGTGAGCTGCTATGCATGTATGACTGAACATGGCTACACTGCGTGTACAAATCTATGAATAACATCACAGGTCAGCTTTGTGAGGCTTAATGTGCGCTGACAGTGTGTGTGGCACTGTGCTTCTGTTCCCTGTGTGTCCGTCCTCAGTATTCACAGTGCATTATTCATCCACACGCCTTTAGTACTTTCCACTGTAAGGACAAACATGTACATACACATTCATGTGTGTGTGTGTGCTAGTGTACCGTGTGTGTTTTCTATACAAACCCTCTATTATTACCCTTGATTTTAAACCCAACTCTGGATCCACCAGGTGTCTACAAACTTTTGGACACATTGTGCATATTACAAATGGGGTGTTCTAATTTTTTAACACACTAGTTAGGACTTCTAGGACTCCTTGATCACATGATGCTACTAAGACCTGTGCTTCCTTCGAGTCACACAAAGCCAGCCACTACATCTTTCTATACTGCTGCTAATGCAACGACAACTGAACACGCTCGGAGGAGATCACTAACTCGGGGAGGATCCTGCCCCCAGATCCTGCCCCCATCCCTCCCAAGTGTATACCACTAACCTATATACTTATATTTATATTATATTTATTTTATTTCGGACAGTCATGATAGTTACAGTTCTTCAGAATTAGGGTGGTATAGTGCCCCCCAGAAGTAGCTGGTGCAGCCTGTAGTGTCTAACACACACACACACACACACAGCCTACAACTGTCCAACAACACTGACACGCCATCCTCATCCAATCCACCACAATCTCATGAGTTGAGATAAGATTAAAAAAAGGCCAGAATATCGGAAACATTTTCAGTGGTTTCACTGCAAACAGATCAGTCAGAGTTTAAGGAATTAACAGAAAACTGAATGTGTATGAGCTGCTCTCGCTAACTGTGGCATGATAAGCACACTTACTAAAGTGATCATGGTTAATCCACTACCGTGTGTGTGTTTTCTATATAGGTTGAGTCCAATGACAATAGGGCCGTATGTGATAACATTAGAAGCTATTTGACAGCACATAGTTACAGCCAATAGCATCAGCTGTACTGAAGCCTGAGCCTTGTCCCTACTTTAGCCCATGCATATAGATGACAGTGAGTCATACAGTGTCAGAAACCACATATAGTTGCTGCCATGTCGTTTTTTCACTTTTTGGCCAAATGTAAATCTGGCAGTTGTTCTTTACTTTGTGTCCAAATTTCACGATGAATGGACCAATAGAAATGCTCCAAAATGACCATTGACTTCCAGATTTTTCTTTCTTCTATAAAGTTACTAAATTTAGAGTTTCCTTACTCTTAAACTCCTTAGTTAACCTCTAGACTTTGACACTCTCATAATGGCATTACTGTCATAATTAACATCAGTGTCATAGGTCCCACAACAGAACCCTGTGGTTCACAAGACATGCTAAACCTAACTGTTACCAGTTGTTTTACAATAGTTTCTGCATTAGAATCACAGACTGACTAATAAACATGATTCAATAAATTAAAAATGGGCTTCTCCTGTAAAGTTGCTATTTTGGAGGTTTTGGAATGACACCAAAAGAATGCAAGTCTAAGTCCAAGTCTAAAAGGCCCAGATTATTGGGAAAGGACCTTGGCTTTTGAAGTTTTAAAATGCACTGTTCACTCCACAGTCCAAAAAGGAAAACTAAGCTGCAAAGACATCCTGTTCGCAATTCACTATTTTTGTGATGTCACAAAAATCAATGCATTTACATATGAACAAAACTTTGGATCTTGTATCAAAACAGAAAATTAGAGTTTCCTTTCCTTTATCACTCTCATAATGAGATTACTGTCCTAATTAACATCAGTTAACATCAGTTAATATGTGGAAGTTATGTGGTGGTTGGTGTGGTGCAACAGATAACACCACTACCTGCCACTGAGCTACCACGCCATGTGGGAGACTGGGGTTCGATTCCTGGTCTGGGTAACTGTGCTGCGCTACACCAATAAGAGTCCTAGGGCAAGACTCCTAACACTACATTGTCCCACCTCTGTAATACGAGTAACCTTGTAAGTCGCTCTGGATAGAAGCGTCTACTAAATGCCATAAATGTAATGTAATGTTTCAACAGCCCCAACATAGAAACCTGTGGGACTCCACAAGACATGCTAAACCTAACTGTTACCAACCTTTTACAATAGGTTCTGCATTAAGATCAATAACTGAAGAATAAACATAGGATTTAAGAGGTGAAAAGGCCCATGTTTTGGTTTCTTAGTTTTTTCAGAATAAAAATATTGAAATTATGGTTGAGAACTTTAAAATACATCTTTCACATCCCAGAACTGTTGGTATTTAATTGAATTCATTCTTCCCTCAACCAGTGAAATTCTCCCCATCCCACTGGCTGCAGTACATTTACATTTAGGGCATTTAGCAGACGCTCTTATCCAGAGCAATTTACAAAAGTGCTTCACTATTTACCCAAGAAAAAACTCAGCTGGTTTCAATAGACTAATAATTCAAAGATCCTCTAAGTTTAGACTCCACTAAACGCAAGTCAGTAAGGAGACCACTCTGCTACTCACCCAGGTACTCTCAGAAGAGGAGGGTCTTCAGTCTGGGTTTGAGGACAGCGAGCCTTGGACTCTGCTGTTCGGACACCCAGGGGAAGCTCGTTCCACCACTTCGGTGCAGGACAGAAAAAAGCCTGGACGCTCGTCTCCCGTGGATCTTAAAGGATGGCGGGTCGAGCCAAGCCGTACTTGAAGCTGGAAGAGCTCTTGGTGCAGATTGGCTTTTGACCATTGCCTTCAAGTACAGAGGGGCTGGTCCTTTCTGGGCTTTGTAGGCCAGCGTCAAGGTTTTGAATCTGAGGTGGGCAGCTACAGGAAGCCCAAGCATGACATTACAGTTTATTGGTCCCAAAACAAAACCCAGTTGCAGACCTTTCTGCTGTACGTTTATCACTTTTTGGCAAAATGTGAATCTGGCAGTTCTTTACTTTGTGTCCAAATTTCACGATGAATGAACTCCCAGATTTTTCCTTCTCCTATAAAGTTACCACATTTAGAGGTTCCTTACTCTTGAAGCCCTTAGACCCTTAGACTTTGTCACTCTCATAACATGATACTGTCATAATTAACATCAGTTTCATAGGCCCCAACATAGAACCCTGTGGGACTCCACAAGACATGCTAAACCTAAATTCTTAACGTTTCTGCATGAGGATCAATGACTGAATAATAAACATGGGGTTCAAACGAGTCCAGATTTCATGATAAATGGAATCAGAGTAAAATCAGAGCGTCATCGCTCTTTAACCCCTCAGACCCCCTGACTTCATCACTCTCATAACGCCATTACAGTTTCATCGGCCCCAAAACAGAACCCCGTTGCAGACCTTTCTGCTGTATTTCTTATTAATTCTGCTGTCTGCTTTCTTAACCCTAGTGGAAGGCCATCTATAGGCAGCGGTGGTCATTAAATCAGATGTCCTTTTTTTCTCGGGGACGTGTGGGTGTATAGCACGCATGAGGGAAGCGGTGGTGTGAGACAGAGAGATCGGAATGGTGAAGACCATTCAACCAATTACTGATCTGACAGCAGCTTAAAGAAGGAGAATGCACAAACCTCAGAGTTATATACTGTCCATCAAAAGTTTGGGGACACTTAACGAAGATGAATAAAGATGAATGCACATAAAGCATTAGCACAGCGGCTATATGGTAATGCTAATTTACTTAATATTTAACTTAAGGGCCCATATCATGCAAAAACTAGTACTGTAAATGCACTGTTCACAAGTCCCTCTCATATGAGCCCATGAATTTCTATTTTTTTATTTATCCATATCATTTAGAAACACCAGCTGATGTTGTATGACCATTGCGGAATAGTTACCAACACTCCTAGACTGCTAAATCTTCCTGAGGGTCTTCTGCAGTTATTTTTAACATCCAGAGTGCTAGTCAGCTTCCTAATGCTCATTTATACTCCCTTCATCTACGAAAATGAATACATCTGTTTCACCACCTGCACACGTCTGTGCTTTACACATCTTTATGCTGGCATGAATGTTAAGCAATACATCCACTAGAGGGCAGTTTGGAGTACAACGTTTCTGATGACAACAAACATGGCGACGTGGTGGAGGAGGTCATGATAGAGTACTTGCTACAATATAATACGTAAGAGGCAGTGGTGTAAAGGGCATGGGTTCTTCGGCCTGTCCATATGGCAGTGGTCAGCTAGTTTTGCCCCCACAGTTTCTAGTGGTAATGCTCTGTTCCACTTGTAAGCTTTCCGAGAATGTGCATAAATACGGACGAAGTGAACGCAGAGTGCGGACAGAAGGCTTTGTCTGTATCTGTATTTAATGATGAGCCTCAATGAGCCTCCAGAGGAGCCATTGGAAGGAGTTATATTTTTAGAATTGTTCAAGGAGTCAGAGTGTTTATAAAACTTTGAAATTTGCATCACTTGGTCACCTTTTCTTACAGTAATTTTGCTAGTAAGAACCAGTCCCTAGAAGCTGAAACAGGGAGGCGAACAGGCAGGCTGGAGTTCAAGGCGGCTTCGAGGTGAAGTGTGAACTAGAGCCGCCCCCATGGCTTGTAGTGAGCCTTGGAGAAGAAGAAGGGAGATGGGGTAGAGGTGGGTGCAAAGTTGTTCCTCATGTAGATGAAGGTGAGGTTATATATAATATATATATATATATATATATATATATATATATATATATATATATATATATAGAGAGAGAGAGAGAGAGAGAGAGATGTATTGGGGTACAGAATGAGAAGCAGCCGGAGCCTGAGAGAGCACAATTGGCCATGCTCTCTGGGGGTGGGTAGATGGTGCTAGACAACCCCCCCCCCCACCCCCATCACTCTTAAGCAGTGTTGGCCAGCGTTTGTTAGCTGGTGCGGTGGAGCTCATGATACATTGTTGTCCTCCAAGCCTGTCCGCTGCCCGGTGATGCCACATCATTGTCAGGTTGAAAAAAGAGGTGGTGGCTGGCTTTCATGTATCGGAGGAGACATGTGTTAAGTCCTTACCTTCCTGGGGTCGGGAGCAATCGGGAGAAGAAGGGAAAAAGTATTTTACAAATGCATAAAAAAAAATGTCCAACCTTGAAGTGAATGGGCAGCAGAAGACCACACCAGGTTCCTCAAAATGTGCTTATTGAGTGGCCAGAACCCCAGAAATGTCCTAACCAAACCTCAGGGAAATAGAAAAATGTGGGATCCAGGTCCTTTCATTAAAATTACAATCAATGAAATGACAAATTATTAGATTTTTGTTGGAAGTTGATCGATTGCATACAACCAAATCCAGTCCTATTGTCTCCTACTACATTCTAGCTGAACACTTCCATGAATCATGCACAGTACACGTGTATACGCCTGCAGCATTTATCCATAAAGCAGCACCACAGCTCTCAGGTACCTGTAGTTTTTGGATTTAGTCTGGTTCTCTGTAAGCTGGAGCTGGATCAGACAGCTTGGCGAGTCTCTGGAGGCCGTTTAGAGTCGGGTTGCTCCAGGCCCGAGTGTTTAGAGGAATGGCCCAGGGGAGCTTCGTTTATGAAAGGTTAGAAACACACACACAGGAGAGAACAGGAAGGAAACACACGGGAATCCCGCGGCTGCTTTACCTTTTTTTCCCTCTTTACTGTTGTTTTTCAGCAACTTCCCCAGAGATGCTCAGTTTTGTGGTGAATATATGTGAGTGGAGAAGTGTGGTGAAGTGTGTGTGTGTGTGTGTGTGTGTGTGTGTTTATGCTTCTTTTGACCCTTTGCTGACTTCATGTTGGCTTATGTTGTGGTCAGAGGTGTGGGGGTGGTCACAAGAGAAGACACAGAACTGTTATGGACCTTATAGAGAAGAGAAGAAAAACACAGGAGATATCAGACTGACCCAAAACAACACTACACCAAAATACACCAATTAGCCATAACATTAAAATCAATGGTGCATAGGATATCCCTGCGCTGCCAAAACAGCTTCGACCCATCGAGGCATGGACTCCATCAGTTGTGAATCGACTCTATGTGGAGTTGCCTGAAGCCTCCTCTGAATGTAGAATTATGGTGTTTTACAAGGTAATAAAAAAGGTTTTCCTCTAGAAGATCAGGCTGCTCCCATACATGCAAAGCCAGCCACTGCCTCCTCTTTTTTTTTGTCAGGCAGCCAACTCACTCAGAGGAAAGCATCAGGTCCCCAGCTCTGCCACACCAGCTCACAGACTACTGTGCCCCAGCTCTGCCACAACAGCTAACAGCCTCCTATACAGATCAAATATTCATGTGTTTAATTACGCTATTGGTAATGCCACCAAGTGCCTCAGCAGTTGCTGCCACTTGTGGCCCAGGGGTCGTGAGTTCAAATCCCAGGCCATGCAACATGCCGACATCAGCAGCCGGAGTCTGAGAGAGCACAACTGGCAATGCATAGAGGGCGGATGTCTGTTAGCCGATGTGGCGGCGCTGGGGGAAATGTGATCTCAGTGATCTCAATTTTGTCATGATTGTTGGTGTCAGCAGGGCTGGTCTGGGTATTTCTAGATCCGCTGATCGTCTGGGATTTTTTTAGCACAGTGGTCTTTAGAGTCACTCAAAATGGTTTGCCATAAGCTGCTGTTGCCATCAGCAGCTGGAGTCTGAGGGAGCACAATTGGCCGGGGACCCGGTGCTTTCCTCCCAGCATATCAGCTGCCCAGCAATGCCACATCATCAGCAGTTTGAAAAGAGGCGGTGGCTGACTTCACATGTGTCGGTGGAGACGTGTGTTAGGCCCTTTCCCTGCTAGTGTCGGGAGTGTTGCTAGGGCTAGGGGGAGCTATGGACGGGTAGGTTCATTGGCAGCAAAAAAATCGACAAAGGTTTTTATGGGGTGTCCTCATTTTTTTCACATGACTGTAATAATTTAGTAAATTTAGCCTTATTTTTCAGTGTTACCAAACTTCACCTTCACCTGCTCTCTCTCTCTCTCTCTCTCTCTCTCTCTCTCTCTCTCTCTCTCTTTCTCTCACTCTCAGGAAGTACCTGGTGAGAGCAGTGCTGTGCTAGCAGCTTAGATGCATCCGCTAAAAGTAGGAAGCCGTCCTCAGACGCAGCGGAGGTGACAATACGAATCAGGCAATAAGACATATGCACAGAGAGAGAGAGAGAGAGAGAGAGAGAGAGAGAGAGAGAGAGAGTTGTAAGTTGTGGCTGCAGATGTTTTTCTTTGCTTTCGTGAGTCAGGGCTTCAGCCCAGCCAAGGTGACAGATAGGATACAAAAATAGAGGTGTGTGTGTGTGTGGGTGAGAGAGAGAGAGAGAGAGAGAGAGAGGCAAAAACATCAGCACAGCCTCTGACTGTCATGGACATTTGTTTCTGCTGCTGTAATATGCAACAGCTATACAGATAAAACATTCATGTGAGGAGCTCTGGCGCTGTATGCAGGTCTGTAGGTACGGTCTGCTGTGTGGGTTTACATTATTGACATCTATCTAATACACTACCAAATGTTTTTAATGAATGCATAGCACTTATTGCTGACACAGATGTGCAAATGCACACGCAAAGCTTGTCTAGTTCCTGTAGAGATGTATTATAGTATTATAGCCAATAGAATAGGACTTTCTGGAGCAGATCAACATGAACCTATTGCCACAGATGGCCGCAGTGGGTCCACTTTTTCCTAGACGTCTTTTTCCTAGACGTCTTTTCACCCAAATATCAACATTGTTAAGCTGTCGTGCAAAGTCTTTTCCAGGCGTTTCTGCTAGGTACCTATAATATTGCTACAGTAATCTTAAAATGAGTCATTTCATCATCTTTTGCAGTGTTTGTTGGTAGTAAGCAGCATCACTGTTGTTGTGCTGCAGTATTGCTGTGCAAATGTCAAAGACAAACCTTCATTCATTGAGTTCCAGTAAGAGCTGCCTTTAAGTCCAAGTTTTTCATATTTCAGGAGATGTTTGGCCTTTTTCCCGGTTGTTTTGGTATCAAGATATGACAAAAAACATGGTAAGAATGTCAAGGATAATTCTTCTGCAGCAATAACTTCCTTTTCCATTCAAATCATAGTAAAATCTGTCCTTGTCTACCCACAAACATCTATCCTCCCCTTATTACAGCATTGCATTCTCAATTTCTACAGAGAATAAACAACACTAGGAGTTACTGCTGATGTTCATCACAACATAAACTGGGTCAACCATTTGCAGAACTACTCATTTTATCATATATAATAATATTTAATGTCTGTTTGATAAATACACACATTCTATCAGCTCCACTGCCCATACAGGAGCACTTTGTAGTTCTATAACTCCAGACTGTCTCCATCTGTGTCTCTGTAGACTCTGTTATTACCCTCCTTTCACCCTCCTTTTCTTCAATGCTCAGGACCCCCATACAAGACTGACCACCACAGATCAGGGTGGTTTGACTGACATATGAAGCTGATATACAAATAAAGGTGCTTCAACTTGTTCTTTGAGTGAAGCCAATAGAAGAACCACCTTTGGTTACATAGAAAATGTCAGATAGACATATATGGGTGTGGTTGGTGTGGCGCAACAGATAACACCACTACCTGCCAGTGAGCTATTACACCATGTGGGAGACTGAGGTTTGATTCCTGGTCTGGATGACTATGCTGCGCTACACCAATAAGAATCCTTGGGCAAGACTCCTAACACTACATTGGCCCAATGCCGTAATACAAGTCATTCTGGATAAGAGCTTCAGCTAAATGCCATGAATGTAAATGTGAAGAACTTTGGAATTGGTAAAGCATTTGTACATCAAATACAGATTTATTAGCTCTTTAAAAAGTTCTCAATACTTCCTCTTTATTATAAACATTACAAACCATTTGATGCTTTATTTTTAGCCAATTACACCAATAGTTTTATCAGTGATTTATCAGTTGTCAGATATCAATCCTGAAGCAAAGACTATTTAATAGCTGTTTTACATTTGTGGAGTGCCACAGGGCTCAATTTTGGGGCCTATGACAGTGATGGCCCTCATTACACAAAGGAGGAGTTATAAAAGGTCTAAGGGGTTATGACTGTAGCATTAGCAATACTTGTCTTGTTCTAGACTGGACTTGTCAAGAGAACAGGAGCAGGTGACCGTCATGCAGTGCCCCCTGGGTAATGTAGTTTACATAGAGGTTCATTATAAATTGCCCAAGTCTTGATATGTTCAGGGCAGAAAACATCAGCAACATTTCGGTTGCTAGAAAGTAAAATGTAGAAAGTTTATGAAGGCCCACTTTGAGCACTGGGTGAGCACTGTGAGTGATAAATGTCCCATAAATTGGCTGGTCATCACAGGATCGGAAATCAACACACCACTGACCTCAGAAGTCTCATTTATTAATTAAATTTATTTAATGTTTCCAAAAGATAAATTAGGACTGACAAACATAAGCATAGATTTTCCTTTTTTCAATTTTACAGCTTTATTGTTCTCATATCTTCTCTGAAACGGGCGCACTTTCCCTCCCATCTTCCCATCTGGCTGAGTAGGGCATCTTCTATTGGCTGAAGTTTTAGTGGCTATATTTATGGGACCAATATAATGTGGCAGGGAGGAATTACAGTACATGTGTTTGCATGAACGCACATACACACACACAAATACACACACTCGTACACACTCATACACAATTTGAACAGATAAACTTCATTCGCCTGCATGCTGTCACCCTGTCCTTTCACATCAGCGTCAGCTCTTCACATTGTTGCAGTTGTTAGTGAGTGTGTGGAGGTGACCACTGAGGGGAAGCTACAGGAAGAGCTTAACTATAGCCTGTCCCTCCGTCTGCTCTTCTTCTTCACGTTCCCTCTCCCTACTTCTCTCTTCCTGCCTCAGTGTCTTCTCTCTGTACTGTTAAGTGGTCAGGAGGAGGCAAGAAATAGTGTCCAGCAAGTGTTGGCAGACTTTTATAAAGACTCAAAGGCTCTCCATCAGCACCGAAACAATAGCCAGAAATAATAATAATAATGACCAGTGATCTTCACTCATCTTAATATGGAAGGTAAAGCATGGACAGAGGCATTGCGAGGCATGTTGTTCACATTTAGTACACAGAACATCCTCAGAAAGCCAGATGATATGTGATTGGTCAGTGTGGTAGATAGAGAGAAGTCCTATAACTGTTGACTTGGCTAGCTAACGATGGTCAACGTTGCTGGATCTCTCTGTAGTAACATCACGGTGCTGTTACCATCCAATATCTACCAATCTACGCTTAACCTGAAGGCCTCCTGTTGTTGCTTTTACCCTTACAGCAAATGGTCACCTATTGGTCATCCTAAACCTTAAATCCCCACAGCGGCAATTTTGCTTCTAACACAACCCTCAGTTGGAGGTCCAAATAAAGGAGGAATCTGATCTGACAGCTTCAACACCAACTTACCAAAGCTAGCACTGCTTGAAGTGGGTCAGTACTCACTGCTATGCAGTACCAGTGGTTCTACAGTTTACTCTTTGGCGTAGCTGGGCTGGACTTTCCTGCGCACTGGGACAAGAACTCACAAGCTGACGGTTTGCCGAAAATACATCAAATGTCCGAGATCTCCTTTAAGTTCCGCCTTCTCATCGCCATTACTGGTCTACATGTACACACATCTACAATGTAATCATAGCAGAACCGGCCCGATAAAGGTTCCAACGCGGGCCGCCCACATCAATTTAGAATCCATGTTGTCGACGGCAGCTATTTCAATCACTTCAGCTGCTTAGTTTACAAACTCCACTCTCCCTAAACCGCATTGACGCTGTCCAATAGCCACAGACAGCTGGGGGTGGGACAGTGCTCAGCTGGGGGAAGGACAACAGAAAGTCAATCTCAGAGCAGAACCAATCAGAACCTCAATATAGCTATCAGCTAGGGGCTAACACTGTAAACTTCTGAGAGCAGCACTGCTACAAAAGCTAACACTGGCCACCAGATAATCCAGTGTAGGATGGGCTTTGGATGCTGCTTGCCAGCATTATACTGTATGTTGGCATACATTGGATTGGTCAGATAGCATCACCTTGCTGGCTAACCAGCTAAACTAGCACCAGACCAGCATGAATGACCTTAGATCAGCTAATGCAGCATTGAACCACTGCTGATCTAGGCTTCCTGTCTTTCAGCAGGGAGTGTTTTAGTAGTCATACGTCCCCAAAATTAGCTGTCAATTGTAGCTAGCTAACCATGCTAACGCGAGTGTAACCCTCAGTCCAGCTCCGCTGTTCCTTTCTTTGGGTCATTTGGATGCTCTCAAAACTTTTTGATGCTCTTAAAACCAAGGAAACATTTGCTTTACTTTTTTTATTCGCCCTAAAAAATAAAGGTGCTTCAAAGGTAGAACTACTTTTGGTTCCTTGAAGAACCAAGAAGAACCATTTGTGACTGAAGAACCTGTAACAGGTCTAGAGAAGGAGATGTAACACTCACACACACACATCTCTTTCACAAGCTTAGTTCTTTGTGGAAAATATGGGTGCTTCCATTGAAGAAACATTTGTGGTTCCTTATAGAACCAAAGAACCTTTAACTTGATGAGGAACCTTTATATCAAGTGTAGTTCACTCACACAAGCTCTATTACAAACATGGTTCTTTATGAGCCCAAAAGTGGTTCTTCTACGAAATCACTTAAACTGTGTTAAACGTTCTTGAAAATAAAAGTTCTTCGAAGGGTTCTCTGTATATCAATAAGATACAAGAACCGTGCTTGGTTCTGTATAGAGTCATGTAATTGGGTATAGAACCATTGTAACCGTTCCCAGGTTTAGATAAGCTGATATAAAGGTTCTTTACCTATGTAAGGGTTTGTCTTTGTTTACAAGCTGTTTCCTTATAGAACCAGAAATGGTTCTACGCTGAGTGATGTCATAGAAGAACCACTTTTTGGGGGTGTTTTGGACCTTGTAAAAGGTTCCTCATGCTCAAACGCACATCTGTATTACAAACATGGTTCTTTTTGGAACCAAAAGTGGTTCTTCTATGGCATTACTCAAAGAACCACTTGACGCACCTTTATTTTTAGGAGCGCTAACGCTAACTAATTACCCTGTTCTCACTCTGGGTGTGACCTAATGAGCGAAAGGCCCACCCTGCGAAAGGAGCGAATGTTGCATATCGATGTGATGGGATGTGACATATTTGAGGTAGGGGTGAGGAGAGGGAATTAGGGTAAGTGCTGTGAAGGATGCAGTAGCATTAGCCAAGCGAAGGGATCGGCAGCATCGCGTGTTTTCAGCAATGCCCTTGTTGAAATGATGAGGTTTGGCGTTTATCTGAAGTGAAGAAAAAAAGGTGCAACTGCTACTGTGATGCGAATGGAGCACGACACGCAGCGAAAGAACGCAAGAGGAACTCAATGACCAGGTTCAACCCACAGGTAGTTCTTTAGTTATCGGGCTTTGGGGAATTTCAGGAACAAACAGAAACGCTACGGATGGCACAAGCAATTTCATGGGCACAAGCATTTTTCAGTAGTCAGAAATATGATTTTAACTACAGCTAAACTCAATCTCAACCGATCCCTCAGTCAATAAAGCAAGCCTTCAAAAAATATTCTTTTTTTTTTGGAGATCCATGAGGGACAGATATGTTGGAACATTCTCGCTTTTCATAGATAGATATTTGTGGACGCAAAGTGAGATATGCTAGGGAGAAGCACGAGAAACGACAACGAGGAAAAGGCTCTCTGCCAATCAAAGTCACTCCAGGAGTCTCGGAACGAGAAAAAAAAAAAAGCCACAGTCTTTTTCTTTTTTTTTCTTCTTCTTCTTCAGAACGAAAGACAAACAGTTTTCATTTCCCTTCCTTTTTGTTCAGTAAGGTTATTTATTCAAGGAAAAGAGAAGAAGTAACACCCTTGGTCCGCCGAGAGCTTCTCAGTCCAGTCTGCTGTGGAAACTGCACTTGAGCAAAACGATGGTTGAAGCAATGAAGAGATCCTGTGAAAATAAAGCGCTTGGATGGTATAGGTTCCTCTCTCTTCTTCTGGCCTTTCTGTCTCCCAAACTCTTCGTCTCCCCTCCTTCTTCTCTTGCGTTCTCGGCAGTTCAGTCTGCGTAGAGGATGAAGCCCGAGAAAGTGCTGTATTTGTTGTTGTTGCCGCCGTGGGCCTTGCCTCCGTCCAGTTTGATGTAGACTTCATCTCCAGCATCCAGGTGAAGGATCACGCTGTTGGAGGCGTAGTCGTAGTTCTGGTCAGCGTCCTGGGCTATGGCACTCGCTCTCACCTGAGAGAGAAAGACATGGAGAGAGAGAGGAAGAGAGAGCAAGGGTGAAACATGGTAAATGTACAGTAATACCAGTAACACCACTGAAGGCCTTCATTTTGGTCACTGTTCGCTTTCCTCAGTGCTGTATTTCACGAGTTGTATCCAGCAAGTGTGGGCTGACTGTTATGGCTCAAGGCCCAAGGGCTCTCCAACCACACCGAAACAATAGTCAGAAATAATAATGGTAATGAGTCTCACTAACATGAGCATGAACACAGCCATTGCAAGGGATGGTTTTACATAAAGCACACGACTGGTCTATCATCAGGCACCAAGCAACAGGATAGTCAATATGGTAGCATGTGTGGACCAGAGAGATATCCTATAGCTGTTGAGTCGGCTAGCTAACAATGCTCATCAGTGCTTCTTCCCTGAAGAACTGCATGCATCACGAAAAGACTTAGGCTATGTTCAGACTGCCAGCCCAGATCTGATTTTTGGGCAGATCCAGATTGTATCCAGATTGATGTCTGAGAGTCTGGACACCTAAAAACCTAAAAAGCACATGAAATTCAGACCATGAATGAATTTCAAATCAGATTTTTACAGATATGTCTCAAGTCTGGATGCTCTAGATGCTCAAATCAGATTTTCACTCGCAATGCAAACACCGACCACGTCAACTCCAGAGTGACGGAAGTGCAGGGATCCAGAAAGAGCGCCACAGGTTAGCTACTGATGCCTACGTTCTTACCGCAGCAACCAATGCAGACAGGCTTGTGATGTCTGGACACTGATCCAGTCTGATCATGTGCAACTATTAGATATCATTCGACTTGCCTGCTGTCTGAACAAAGCCAAACAAGGACCTCTGAAGGCAGTAATTAGTTGGATCAGGTGGGCTGGATTAGGGTCAGATCCAAAGTCTGTGGGAAGGTAGCTTCCAAGAGCCGTGTTGGACCACCGAATTGGAGCCTTTACAGGTTGTGTGAACAACAAAAACACCAGCCAGTAACTGCATAGTAATAGGTAGCTGACTAGATGTCAGCCCATCATTCCAGTGTTTCCCAACTCTGGTCCTGGAGGATCCCCTGCCCTGTGCGCTTTAGGAGTTTCCTGCTCTAACACTTCACCTTCAACTCAGGCCTCGTCCACACGTATATGGATCCGGAGCTTTATGAAAACGCTGACACAAGCATGTTTCTAGATAGCGCTAGATTTGTTAAAAACACTGATGGCAGGTGAACTGACCGTGCTGAATTGCCCCTAGGTGTGAGTGTATAAGTAAATGTTTGTGTGTGTGTGTGTGGTACCCTGAACAAGGGGTATTCCTGCCTTGCACCTAGAGGAATGGATGGATGGATGGATGAACTTGTAGATGGAGCCTCAGGAAAGGCTTGTTAATTAGCCGATTAGCTGATTAGCTGGATCAGGTGTGTTGGGAAAGTGTTAACACTGCAATCTGCAAGGCCGGGGGTCTCCTAGAACCAGGGATCGGACCCACAGCATTACATCATTCATCCAGGTAACAGTTCTGCATTTGTGCAAAACTCAAAACCCAAACATGAGAAACTGGACTTAAGAGTAGGAGGATGAATCATTAAGTGGAACGACACCTCAAAAAGAAACCATGGAATCATCCATCTTCTTATCTGCTTCTCCCTGGTCAGGACCACAGTTGGCCTGGAGCTTATCCAGAATCATTGGGAAGGAATACCCCCTGGACAGGGCACCCGTCTATTGCAGGGTATATCACAGAACCATTTACCTATACCTACAGGCGGTTTAGCATAGCCAGTCCATCTATCATGTGTGAACCTATCATCATCATCCTCCTCCTCATAATCCTCTTCATCATCCAAAAGCAGAGCAAGGAATGAACTCAAAACCTCAGCCCCCTGGAGCTGTACAACACACGCACACACATACTACCTGATGCACAACCACATCTTAAATTGCTAAAGATTAGTAACATTAATAAAAAGAAAAATCAGTGGATAATTAAGAGTTTTAATTAAAATAAACTTATTTGAATTGAAGTTAATTAATCAGAACGCCAGGAAGAGTCTCTCCACTGTTTGTGTAATTGACTCAGAAGATTTACTCAATCTAAGACTGCATGTTGAAAGGGGCATAAACAGACAGACAGACAGACAGACAATGCAGTTTTTACACTGAACACTGAACTGCACTCGTCTGCTTACAGCATGGTTAGCCCAACTGGGACCCAAAAAGCTTTGTCCATAGGTTTCATGTTGGCCCCCCACTGAATATCCACCAGGGTCCCATGAGGGTCAGTTATGGGACCAGGAAGGGTTAAATATAGGCCCCATCTGGGTTGTGCACTGCATATGGGGCCTAGATGAGGGTAGACTGTGATGATAGGGCCCATTTGGAAAGCCCAACACATGTACAAACCCACTCAGAGTCCATGCCCACCTGGAACCCATACACAGACTAGTGAACTAGGGGCAGTAAGCACACACACACACAGAGTGGTGGGCAGCTAACTCCAGCATCCAGAAGCAGAGAGGGTGAGGGGAAGCCCGGGTATCGAACCCACAACCCTGTCATCAATAGCCCGGAGCTCTACTCGCTGCACCACCACTGTCCCATAATAGTATAGTAAGTTATACTGGCTAGTTGGAGACAGCACGTTAGCTTGAATGAGCCACGTTGCTTTGCCATCAGTGCCTGGAGTTTGAGAGAGCACAATTGCCCAGGCTCCCGTCGCTTGGGTAGATGGCGCTCTCTCTCCTCAGTTCTCTTAGAGCGAGGTTGGCTAACACAGGCGTCCAAAGGTTGAAAGCATTTGAACTTTGCATGACCTCGCATGTTTACCGCTGCACTTGCCACCAGGCTCCACATGTCTGTGCTGCACATACCATCAATTTTAGATGTCTTTCAAAAGTTGTCTACATCTCCAGCATTAGACTGACACACTTATCCAGATCATCTTACAACAATGTGAATCATGTTACGCTGCTCCTTGAGGAGCTTTTGGAGGCTCCTGTGGATGAACGTTCTTAAGATGCTTTAAGGAAAAAATTTTCTCAAGGGTTCCTCAAAGCACCACAAGAAGTTCCCTCACAGTTTTATATGAATGAACCTTCATCAAGGATCTTATACTTTTCCCCAAATGTCCACAGGTAGGAGAATGTAGTGTTAGGAGTCTTGCCCAAGGACTCTTATGGTGTGTCACAGGGAGCTGCCACAGGGAAAGCAGCATCGTTACCCACTATGCTACCCCAACCACGCTGAGATTTTAAAAAGTCAGACTGAGAATTAAACCTCGCCGTCAAGAGCGAGCTATGAGGACGGGAAACCTGAACAGGCAAAGAACTAGTTGTTTCTGCAGCATCAGCTGTTCTCTGTTGGAAGTAAACTCTGTGGGTGAGAGATCTGGATCGTGACTGTCCACAGCAGCTTGTTCGTATGAATTTTGTAGACACACACTGAGTTAGACAGGCAGTGGTGGCTCACTGGTAAGAGCACTGAGTTATTGATTACAGCGTTGTGGGTTTGATTTCTGGATCTGCCAAGCAAGGCCCTTAACCATCTCTGCTCCAGGGGTGCTGTGGCTCGGCTGACCCGGTGCTCTGACCCTGGCTTGCTAAGCTGGGATAGTGTGAAGAGTTTCTTAACTGAGAGAGAAGAAGGTACTTAACTTAGACTATATTTCTGCGGGTCATGAAGGCAACCCACAGGCACTGGATGGCAACAGGACCTCAAATTTTAGTAGAGAATGAAAAAATAGCCACAAAATAACAAAGCCAGATATCATCACTAGTCTACGTCAAATTGGTGTTGGGATTTAACGTTGTCCTGACATTACAATTTGGTCATCCGGCATTACAACTTACATTATTTGGACAAAAGTATTGGGACACCCATCTTAATCACTGAATTCAGGTGTATAAAATCAAGCCCCTAGCCATGCAGTCTGCCTCTCCACACATTAGTGAAAGAATGGGAGGTTCTGAAGAGCTCACTGAACTCCAGCATGGTTCTGTATGTAACAGGAGACACCGCTGCACCAACAACAACAAGTCAGCTGGTGAAATTTCCTCCCTCCTAGATCTTCCTCCATCAGCTGTGAATGATATTAGGTGACTTAGGAACCACAGCGACTCTCAGCAGACCAGGTAAAGTTACAGAGTGGGGTCAGGGCCGAGTGCTGAGCTCAGAGCACAGTGCAGAAAAGTCTCCAGCGCTCTGCTGCTGACTCGATAACTGCAGAGCTCCAGACCTGCTGCTGTTAGAGCTGCAGAGCAAAGGGGGACCAGCTCCATATTAATGCCTATGGGTTTAGAATGGGATGCCATAAAAGCTCCTGTAGCTGTAATGTGTAGGTGTCCCTATAGTTTTTTAAACCACATACTGTACATTCAACCAGATAATAACAATGTCTATCAGTGCTTGCGGTCAGCTGGTAAGATACATCGTACAGTTGAGGTCTTTGATTTCCACTGCAGAGACTCACGATGCAGGTGCCTTTGTCCATTAGAAAACTTTATTCACCACCAAAATGTTTCCACTTTAAGATTTTCCATTCATAAGGGATTGAGTTGATCTCCAAGACACGCAATACTGGAAATCTAGGAAACACACACACATACACACACACACACACGCTGACACACACTGAGATGGAAGATAACAATCAGTGTTAAGCAGAGCAGGAAGAGGAGCGGAGGATTTAAACATGATCAGATTTAATAAGCCTGGATTTGTTTGAGCATTAGGTTTGGGCATGGGGAAATTGCAGAGGATTTCTCTAATCTGTTTGGCGAATGAGACTTTGAGCTGAAGAGGGCATGAATATGTACAGGTAGGCGCCTGCGTCGTCTTTCTAATTCCGAGGTGAAATCTAATGCACTTTGGAGCGGGTTTGGCACCTGCTCTCAGCTAGCCGGGCCTCAGTCGGAGTCTGAGATGCAGACAGTCTGCGATGTTGTTAATGTTCTCTTTTTCAGAGGGGAGTTTTGACGGCTTTGGAAAATTGCTAATGTGTGTGTGTGTGTGTGTGTGTGTGTGTATGTGTGTGTGGGGGGCATCTTTATGACCTCTGCTATCTGTCTAATTAAAAGCTGTGTCTGAAAAGTTCTCCCAGACTCTAGGGTGAGCTGTGTGGGCTGAGGTGTGAAGTCAGTGCTGCACTGTATGTGTGTCTGGGTGTGTTTTCATACATTTTAGGACATATATAAATTATAAATTGGACATATTATTATTATTATTATTATTATTATTATAAACAGAAACATCAAACACTCTACAAAGAAACTTTTACCAGGCTTTTCCTTTCATTACATGTGACTACACCATCCACACCATGCCTACGTACACTGCATGTCCAACTGTGGTGGACATCCCTTATAATTAGTGCAAACAGACTCGTCTAGTCCCTGTAGAAAAGTGTTGCCAATAGAATAGGACAGGATATTTAGCTGAGAAGTAGTGGAACTGCGTTTTTCGGAATGACTCCATCCAATACAGATGCATCCAAGAGTTGGGGATGAGGAGAGGTAGTGATCATCCTGCATCCCTGGACAGTGAAGACAGTTGAGAGATGTTTTAATATCCTTGGATGAGCATGTGTCCCAATACTTTTGTCCATCTATTGTCTTCCCAAATAGGCCCCATCACTACAGCCCACCCTAATCTCACATGGGGCCTATATAGGACCCAGGTCCAGTGTACAAGCCAGATGCGACCCATGTTTAAACACTTTTGGGCCCATCACTGAACGTGGAGGGACCCTGGTCGGCAACCATATGTGGGACCAACACTGAACCTATTGTTCCCAGGTGCCTGGTTTCCTCCATGCTGTGGCAACTGCAGCCCAATTCAAGATTCAATCTTTCTTTCCTCAGACCTTAGTATTTCACTTCTCACAGTCTGAGAGTCATTCAGGTGCTTTTTGGCATACTCCCAGCAAGCTGTCATGTGCCTTTTAGTGAGGAATGGCTTCCATCTGACCACTCTACCATAAAGGCCTGATTGGTGGAGTGCTGTTTGATTGTTGTTTTTCTGCAAGGTTCACCCATCTTCACAGGAACTCCTATTCATAGTGATCACTGGGTTCTTGGTTACCTGTCTGGCCAAGGCCTTTCATCCCTGATTGCTCGGGTTTGGCTGGGTGGCCAGATCTAGGAAGACAGTCTGTGGTTCTTTACTTATCCCATTTGAGAAGGATGGCGGGGACCGGGCTCTCGGGCTCTTTCAATGCTGCATTAAAGTTCTTGTATCATTCACCAGATCTGTGCTGTGATGCAATCTTGTCTCGCTGGTCAGTTCTCTTGACTTCAAGGCTGGCTTTTCACTGTGACATACACAGTAAGGACAAAAGTATTGGGACACCTGCTTATTCATTTTCTTTTCCAAAATCAAAAGTTGATCCTTGATGCTTTTGTTGGAATAACTTCACCGACCAGGGAAGAAGGCTTTCTGCTAGATTTTGGAACATTGCTATGAGTGACAAGAACATTAGTGAGGTCAGGATGTTGGTTTTAAGGTCAGGATGTTGGATGATCATCACACCACTCACCATCCCAAAAGTATTGGATGGAGTGCCGTCACTCCAGAAAGGGATAGAGACAAGAGAGAGGGATAACCTTGGACAAAGCACCAGTTCATTGCAGGGCACCACAAACATACACCCATTCACTCACATCTAGGGGAAGTTCACCATGGCCAGTCCACCTACCTACCATATGTGTCTTTAGGAGGTGTGAGGACACCGGAGAAAACCACCTCAGAGACAAGGACAACACACCCATCCTCACAGACGGTGATCAGAGTGAGAACTGAACACACAAGAGCAGACCTCTGGTGCTGTGTGACACATGCACTACCTGCAGTGTCACCATGCCTCCCCATTTCCTAATTATGTCCAGTGAAATTAATCTGGCACAAGTGGACTCCAGTCAAGTTGTAGGAGCATCTCAAGGACCACTAATAGAAGTAGGACACACCAGAGCTGGAATACCACTGTCATTACAAAAGAGCCGGAATTCTTATACAGTATATAAACACTCTTAAATGGAAGTCAATGTAAAAGAAATATGTTAATCTGAGCCATTTCTATTGTTCCGTTCATCATCAACTTCTAACACATTGTAAAGAACAACTGCCAGATTTGTGGACACCCTTCTAACCCCCTTCTAGTTTAATTGCACCCATTGCTGACAGAGTTGTACAAATGCAACACAGGCAGCTCGCCTAGTCCCTGTAGAGAAGTACTGCCAATAGAATAGGACTCTCTGGAGCAGATAAACAACATGAACCTATTGGCACCATGCTGCCTAATGCCAGGCATGGACTAGAGGGGTCTAAAGCCCCCCAGCATTGAGATGTGGAGCAGTGGAACTACTGTGTTTCCTGAAATTATGGTCTGTGCTCCATCCAATACTTTTTGGGATGAGTTGGGGAGTTGGGGATGAAGTGGGGTGATGATCATCCAATGTTCTGACCTCACTATTGCTCTTTTTGCAGAATGCAATCAAATCCTCACAGCAATGCTCCTCCAAAATCTACTAGACAGTCTTCTTCCCTAGACAGTAGAGATAGTTACTCCAACAAAAGCAGGATCAACTTTTACTAGTAACAATGAGGACTAAGGAGGTGTCCCAATACTTTTGTCCAAAAGTGTGTGTGTGTGTGTGTGTGCGTGTGGCGCTTTC
The DNA here is from genome assembly GCF_030463535.1 of Salminus brasiliensis. Classification (NCBI taxonomy): domain Eukaryota; kingdom Metazoa; phylum Chordata; class Actinopteri; order Characiformes; family Bryconidae; genus Salminus; species Salminus brasiliensis. The sequence continues at coordinate 34,632,107 of NC_132889.1, read as the reverse complement.
CATAAATCTATATGAAGTAGGCAGTGTATTTGTAGGTACTTGCATACCTGCCCCCCCTTACATTTGTATTGCTTGAGTAAATAGCTGGATTGATTAGCAAGGCTCATCCTGCCACCTGTCTTACTGGCATGGCCAGTGTTTGTGTGTGCGTGCCCATGTGTGTACATTGTCTGGCACAGCACACACTGGCAGAGGGGTTTTCCCAGAGGTTAGGGCCATATGGAGGTTGAGGCCGGGGTGCGGTGGTCGTGGTGGGACACATATGGCTGTAGAGTTGATGAGTGATGTGCGCTGGTGTAGCCCATTGGTCAGCTGCTGCTGTGTGTACACACACCAGCGTGGGCTGACGGAGCACATGACCAGTCACTGATGCCATTCCTCCACAAACACCATTTAACAAACCGTCAGCTGAGATTTAGCACCGGAGCCAAATCACTCAACCATACAGCCGCGCAGCACTGCAGCCTGGGCTGGCTTGTATTCAGCGCTACACTGCACACGCAGTAGGTACCAGGGTTTCAGGGCTGCTGGGCACCTGCTTTTTGGACACCTTGGGGAATCTGTGTTGATCTACAGCATTGAGAGATGGAGGTCATATAACCGAACACACACAGCAACTAAGGTTTTCCAGAGACCACCTAGACAAAGACCAGGACCTCTGGATGAATCTCGAGTGTTGCCCTGATGTGTTTGGTCTCTTTCTGATGGTAGACACTGTACTTTAACTTCAGCTGTGGTGAGAGCGACCTGTAGGTCCTGAGGTGACATTTTAGGACTGTTGGAGACGTCTTTACTCATCTTGTGGGCTGAACTTGCCAGAACGGTCTGATCTGGCCCTGCTGGCAGTTCTTTTCAATGTCCTCCACTTGTAGATGATGTAGTGGACAGTGGAACGTCTGATTTCTAACTGTTCTGAGATCTTCTTAAACCCCTTCCCAGACTGACCTGCATCTACAACCTTCTTTCTGAAGGCCTCAGAGAGCTCTTTGGATACCTTGTCTGGTCTGGGCCTTTGGTGTGAGACCAAAAAAGAGGGTGATCTCGGTCTGGACCCATTTGCAGTGTGAAAACACTTTTTTTCTGGATGATTCGGACCAATTACAGGAAGTTCTGGCAGGCTATCGTCACCCGTTAAGCAATAGAAGAAGAAAAAGAAGCAGTGTTGTGCTGAAATCCAACCTCCCCTCCTGTGCACGTGCGTCACGCAGCAGTAGGGGCGCAACAGATTAGGCTTGTGATTCCAGTATCTACTGTAACTATAGTTTGACCCTTATTTATGAACAGAAGTTAAAGGAATATGAGGGCAATCGACGTGCATACAGGCAAAGGGTGTTGGATTCTGGAGGGGAGGCAGAATTTGGCACAACACCTAGAAAGGCAACTCGCCAAACTGACAACACATAGATGTTGTCCGACGCATGCCCTTCTACAAACCAATCAATGTCAAGTATACGGAGACGCAGTGTTCTTGTTTTGCTGCAGTGTGAAACCGGACACAATGAACCGGACCAGATCTAAGACTAAGAACCTTGGTTTAGACCTTGGTCCTGGACCTGCAGGTGTGAAAATGCCCTAAGTGCTCCTCCAGAATCCCCTAAGGCCATGCCTCTAAGACCCGAAGATGGATTGCTGCCTGCCATCAGCAGACGGAGCCTGAGAGAGCACAATTGGCCTTGCTCCTTCTGGGTGGGTAGATGGCTCTCAGTCTCTCCCTACATCACCTCAGTGGAATGCTGGCTGGCACAGGCATCTGCTAACCGATGCAGCAGCATTCCTTTCCTCAGAGCGAGCTGGTTGCCTGGTGACGTTGCATTAGTGGCAGATCGAAAAGAGGCAGTGGCAGGTTGAGGTATGTGTCAGTCCTCACCCTCGCAGTGTCGGGAGCATTACATGTGATAGGGGAGAGTACTAAAGAGCGGGCTGGGTAATTGGCTAGATCTCAAATTGGGGAGGAAAACCCCCAGTAATGAGCAGTGTTGGGTTAGAGGTATGAAGATAAGTTGAGAAAGATAGAGAGAGAGAGAGAGGGGGGGGGGGGGGGATGGAGAGCAGGGTGGTGAAGGTGTCAGTTGTTTAAAATCGAATAACTCCTCTCCTTTCTCCATCCATATTCTGCTGAAGCAGCGCTCACCACAATCGCTCGCTATCGATTAGACACATTGTTTACTGAACGCATCCGGCTGAGCGTGCAGCCCAGCCTGAGTGACATTGTCCAATATCTCGGCTGTGCTCCAATATGTGCACTCATCTTCTAATTGAATGAACACTTAACTAGAGTGTGTGTACTTGAGTGTGTACTAGAATGCTTAACTAGTGTGTGCACGTGTGCACTAGAACACTCAACTACGGTGTACTTATGTTCTAGGGCACTTCTGTACACCGGTGTACACTTCTGTTCTACAGTGTTCAACTAGTATGTATTTGTGTCCTAGAACACTTAACTAGAGTGTACTCGTGTTCAGGAAAGCTTAACTAGTTTACTTGTGTCATTGAATGCTAAGCAAGTGTGAATGTTTGCTCTAGAACACTTTACTAGTTTTACTTGTGTTCTAGAACACTTGACCAGTGTAGACCTTTGTTCTACAAACCTAAACAAGTTTATACATGTATTTTAGAACACTATGGTGTACTTATGTTCTAGAATGCTTAACAAGTGTGTACTTTTGTTCTACAGTACTAAACTAGAATGTACTTATGTTCTATAATGTGTTTTCTTGGGTTCTTGAACACTTAACTCTAGTGTACTAGAACATCTAAAGTAGTTTACTTGTGTTCTAGAATGCTAAACAAGTGTGAATGTGTGTTCTGGAACAATTTACTAGTGTTTAATTGTGTTCTAGAATGCTACTAATGTATACTTCGTTCTACACTGCCAAACTAGCATGTACTTTTGTTCTAGAACGCTTAGCTCTAGTGTACTTATGTTCTAGAATGCTTTATTCTAGTGTACTTATGTTCAAGAACGCTTAACTCTAGTGCACTTATGTTCTAGAATGCTTAACTCTAGTGTACTTATGTTCTAGAACGCTTAACTCTAGTGTACTTATGTTCTAGAATGCTTTATTCTAGTGTACTTATGTTCTAGAACGCTTAGCTCTAGTGTACTTATGTTCTAGAATGCTTTATTCTAGTGTACTTATGTTCAAGAACGCTTAACTCTAGTGCACTTATGTTCTAGAACGCTTAACTCTAGTGTACTTATGTTCTAGAACGCTTAACTCTAGTGTACTTATGTTCTAGAACGCTTAGCTCTAGTGTACTTATGTTCTAGAATACTTTATTCTAGTGTACTTATGTTCAAGAACGCTTAACTCTAGTGCACTTATGTTCTAGAACGCTTAACTCTAGTGTACTTATGTTCTAGAACGCTTAGCTCTAGTGTACTTTTGTTCTAGAACGCTTAGCTCTAGTGTACTTATGTTCTAGAATGCTTTATTCTAGTGTACTTATGTTCAAGAACGCTTAACTCTAGTGCACTTATGTTCTAGAATGCTTAACTCTAGTGTACTTATGTTCTAGAACGCTTAACTCTAGTGTACTTATGTTCTAGAACGCTTAGCTCTAGTGTACTTATGTTCTAGAATACTTTATTCTAGTGTACTTATGTTCAAGAACGCTTAACTCTAGTGCACTTATGTTCTAGAATGCTTAACTCTAGTGTACTTATGTTCTAGAACGCTTAACTCTAGTGTACTTTTGTTCTAGAACGCTTACCTCTAGTGTACTTATGTTCTAGAATGCTTAACTCTGGTGTACTTATGTTCTAGAACGCTTAGCTCTAGTGTACTTATGTTCTAGAATACTTTACTCTAGTGTACTTATGTTCTAGAACGCTTACCTCTAGTGTACTTATGTTCTAGAACGCTTAACTCTAGTGTACTTATGTTCTAGAATGCTTAACTCTAGTGTACTTATGTTCTAGAACGCTTAACTCTAGTGTACTTTTGTTCTAGAATGCTTAACTCTGGTGTACTTATGTTCTAGAACGCTTAGCTCTAGTGTACTTATGTTCTAGAACGCTTAACTCTAGTGTACTTATGTTCTAGAATACTTAACTCTAGTGTACTTATGTTCTAGAACGCTTAACTCTAGTGTACTGATGTTCTAGAACACTTAACTCTAGTGTACTTATGTTCTAGAATGCTTAACTCTAGTGTACTTATGTTCTAGAATGATTAACTAATGTAAATGTGTGTTCGAAAATGCTTAACTAGTGTAAACTAATGTCCTACAATAATTGTGCTCCATTTAATATGTTTGAGATGAGTTGGGGGTGAAATGGAGATGGGGTGGTGATCAACATCCAACATCCTGACCTCACTAATGGTCTTGTTGCTGAATGCAATCAAATCCTCACAGCAGTGCTCTTCCGAAATCTAGTAGAAAGCCTTTATCCCTGGACAGCAGAGACAGTTACTCTAACAAAAGCAGGAGACACTCTGTGAACTGGCAAAAGTAGTTTACACCAGCCAGTGCCCTTACTGTAGTGTACTAGATACCAAAATTAGGTACTCTGATTGGGACACAGCCATCTCTTCTACCTACGTCCTTCCTCAAACATTCCATCATTACATGCAGCTCTACATTCAGCCAACATTGGTTGTGTTTATTCACACCAAACTCAGTTCAGCCAGGGCGAGTGTGTGTGTGTGTGTGTTCATTAGGCAGAAGCTGCAGAGTGCTAATTATGACGGACAAAGTGAAAAAAACAAATTGAGAGGTTTCTTTAAAGGCCACAGAGCAGAGCGAAAAATAGCAACTCCATCACCCTCTGATCAATCCCTAAGAGAGAGAGAGAGAGAGAGAGAGAGAGAGAGAGAGAGAGGGAGAGATAGAGGGAGAGGGAGAGAGAGAGAGAGAGACTGAGAGACGCTGCAGTTCTTCTGGCTAATGTACGTGTAATGCTGTCTACTCGTTTACTCCTCTATCAGCTTTATTCTGTACCTGCTTCTCCTCTCGTGGATCACGTCTCCTGTTAATCAGCCATGCTTTCTCTTTATTTACTTTAAATGGTCTTTCTCATACACATCCCTCCTCAATCCCTCCCTCTCTCCTCTATTTCACTTCATCACCTTCCCTGTTCTTCCATGAGCTCTCTCTCTCCTTTTCTCTCTCTCTCTCTCTCTCTCTCTGGCCTCGTTTTCACTGTAGGTTCTGAGTACAGGTAGAAACCGTTCCAGCAGCACTGCCAAGAACGCGGTTTGCAGACATCCTGCCTCTCCTGGAAGCTGCGGGAGTCTCCGGACGGTCTGGTGTTGGGGTAGCACTGGTTGACCAGTGTATCAGTGTTGCTGGTTTGGTGTTGGGGTAGTACTGGTTGACCAGTGTAGCAGTGTTGCTGGTGTATGCTGGTCTGGTGTTGGGGTAGCACTGGTTGACCAGTGTATCAGTGTTGCTGGTTTGGTGTTGGGGTAGTACTGGTTGACCAGTGTAGCAGTGTTGCTGGTGTATGCTGGTCTGGTGTTGGGGTAGCACTGGTTGACCAGTGTATCAGTGTTGCTGGTTTGGTGTTGGGGTAGTACTGGTTGACCAGTGTATCAGTGTTGCTGGTGTATGCTGGTCTGGTGCTTTGGTAGTAAAGGTTGACCAGTGTACCAATGTTGCTGGTGTATGCTGGTCTGGTGTTGGGGTAGCACTGGTTGACCAGTGTATCAGTGTTGCTGGTGTATGCTGGTCTGGTGTTGGGGTAGTACTGGTTGACCAGTGTACCAGTGTTGCTGGTGTATGCTGGTCTGGTGTTGGGGTAGTACTGGTTGACCAGTGTAGCAGTGTTGCTGGTGTATGCTGGTCTGGTGTTGGGGTAGCACTGGTTGACCAGTGTACCAATGTTGCTGGTGTATGCTGGTCTGGTGCTTGTGTTGTACTGGTTGACCAGTATACCAGTGTTGCTGGTGTATGCTGGTCTGGTGTTGGGGTAGTACTGGTTGACCAGTGTATCAGTGTTGCTGGTGTATGCTGGTCTGGTGCTTTGGTAGTAAAGGTTGACCAGTGTACCAATGTTGCTGGTGTATGCTGGTCTGGTGTTGGGGTAGCACTGGTTGACCAGTGTATCAGTGTTGCTGGTGTATGCTGGTCTGGTGTTGGGGTAGTACTGGTTGACCAGTGTACCAGTGTTGCTGGTGTATGCTGGTCTGGTGCTTTGGTAGTAAAGGTTGACCAGTGTACCAATGTTGCTGGTGTATGCTGGTCTGGTGCTTGTGTTGTACTGGTTGACCAGTATACCAGTGTTGCTGGTGTATGCTGGTCTAGTGATGGGGTACTACTGGTTGACCAGTGTATCAGTGTTGCTGGTGTATGCTGGTCTAGTGCTTGTGTTGTACTGGCTAACCAGTATACCAGTACCAGTACAACAAGTCCTGATTTATACTGGTCCGGTGCTGGTGTAGTACTGGTTGACCAGTATGCCACTGCTCAAAACACCCAAAAAAGCTGGTTTATACTGGTCTGGTACTGGTGTGCATTGAGAGGACAGCTCAGACGGAGGTAAGCGAGTGCAGGCGATCGATGGCTCAGGTGAGACGAGCAGTCCGTCAGCGGGGGAAAGAGGGATGGAGAAGAATGGAGGGGGGGAGAGACGAGTGGCAGACGGACACACACACAAGCACACACACCATCTGCTCACTGCCTGTCCTCTATACTCTCCCTGCGCTCCCCTATAGCGTCCTGTTGTCACCAGCTATTGTCTATGAGTCATCGGCTTCTCCTCCAGGGCGAACACACAACAAGAGGTGTGATAAGACCATATTTTGGGCTCATTGTAGTGAAATACACACTTCCTGTGTGTCCAAATGTTTGTGGACACCTCTTTTAATGAATGCATTCAGCTATTTTAAGTTGCTGACAGAGATGTGCAAATGCACACACACACACACACACATATAGTTTGTCTAGTCCCTGTAGAGAAGTACTGCCAATAAAATAGGACCCTCTAGAGCAGATCGACATGAATCTATTGGCACCATGCTGCCTAATGCCAGACATGGGCTAGAGGGGTATAAAGCCCCCCAGCGTTATTGAGCTGTGGAGCAGTGGAGCTGTGCTCTTTCTCTGGAATGATGGTTGCGTTCTCTGCACTGCAGTAACTTTGACTGACTGGTGGTGAGAGTGTTATACCAGTGCAACACACACTAACACACTAACTCACCACCAGCATGGCAGTCAGTGTCACTGCAGTGCTGGGAACGACCCACCACCCAAATAACACCTGCACTGAGGTGGTCAGTCCTGTGTGGAGGGTCCTGAGGAGGGTGAAATAACAGAGGATGTGGACAGTGAGTGTAGAAACAAGGAGGTGGTGTTAATGTTATGGCTGATAGCTGGTGTATTGCTCTGTAATATTAATATTAATATTAATCCAGGTGTTATTAATGGCCAAAGTGACTGTAACACTGGTATGTGCAGTGGTTTCACAGCTAACAGATGTGTGCACACGCTTCCTCTGGATATTTTAAGTCCAGACTTCCTTCTGAAGTGTTAATTGCTGAAGGTCACCTCCACAGACTGCATAACCTGCATCCCACCTGGAAGCAGACGCATGACAGCTTGAGCGTCTTTCCACGAAACAGCGTACATTTCTCATCCTGAGCAGCTGTGAACGGCACTACTGCTATTAAAGTCACAATCACACAACTATCACACCTCAGCACCGCTGTCATCACACCTTACCCTGCCTCTCTCGCGCTCTCTCTCTCCCCCTGTCTCGCCAGCTGAGAAACAAATAAATGAACTGTTGGGTAAAGAGAGAATTTCCAGAAATCAGCATAAATACTTCCTCTAATCCGCTTCTCCCTGGTCAGGCTCAGGGTGGGTCCGGAGCTCATGCAGAATCACTGGGAGCAGGGCAGGAATACCACCTGACTAGAGCACCAGTCTATTAGGCCGCATCACACCCCTACTCACAGTTAACATGGCCAGTTCACCTACCATGTGTGTCTTTGGGAGGACACCTGAAGACACGTGGAGAACCATGGGGAATTCAGCACGGACACAGGGAGAACCCACCATAGACCTGAGCATGTCTGGGCTCTAGTAGCCTAATGCGCTGCCACTAAGGCCCTCTGGGGTTGTGAATTCGAATCCCGAGCCAGGCTGCTTTGCCATCAGCGGCCGGAGTCTGAGAAAACACAATTGGTTGTCTGGTGAGGGTGGATCAAAAAGAGGCGGTGGCAGCGACGTTGGCCGGCACAGGCGTCTGTTAGCTGGCGCGGTGGAGCTGGGGACCTGGCGCGTTCCTCAGAGCGTGTCACCTGCCCTCCAGCTCAAAAATTAGTCTATGTTTGGCTTCGCATGATTTGGAGGAGACGTGTTAAGTACTTACCCTCCTAATGCTGAAAGCATGGCATGTTCTAGGTGCAGTTACAAATGGGTGGGTTAATTGTCAGTACCAAATTCAACTGACTATGAAAAAAAAAAAAAAAACAATAAATAAAGTTAAATACAAAGAGAATTTTTTTAAAAGCAATAATTACTCAGTAAAATAAAAAAAAACTATATATATATATATATATATATATATATATATACATACATACAAGAAAGGCCATAAAAAAAAATAAAAATAAAGAAAAGTAAAAGAAAATGAAATTTGAATTAACAAATAAAATGATTCATTAAATTAAGCAATAAATGAATTAATAGTAAACAAATAAACAGATAAATAAGAAAGAAAGAAAGTTAATAAATAAGATAATAAAATAATAATAAAACAATACAATTAAAATAAAATAAAATAAAATGATCTGCCTTTTCCTGGTCAGGGTCACGGTGGGTCCAGAGCATATGACTGATCTACTCTCTGGACAAGACACCAGTACATCACAGTGCCAAACACACCCATTCACACCTAGGGCCAATGTGCTGAGCCAGTTCACCTACCCCTGAAGCAGTAACACTACATGCTGTACTGCAGTAAAATGTACCTCAGTAAAATGAGGAAAGTGAGTAAATAAATAAATAAATAAATAAATAATAAAATACACCAATACAAAATAAATAAAGAACGTTTGTAATAAAGTTATTTCAAACCAAAAAGTTTCATAAATAAATTAATAAAAATAGGAAATATGTCCATTATATTTTAATAAATGACATTTAAAATAAATATTACATTAATTCATTAAATAAATAAAACAAATGAATACAATAAATATATATATATAATCCATCCATCAATATTATCTGCTTCCTGGTCAGAGTCAGAGAGAGGGTTCAGAGCCTATCTGGTATTATTGGGCGCAGTGCGAGACTACCCCTGGACATTTACTCTCACACCTAGAGGCATTTTAGTTAGAATAACTCAATAAACAAACAAACAAATCAATAAAAAGAATGCAGGATGTTAAAGAATAATGAATGAATAAATGATTAAATAAATAAATCTATGAGTCTGATTGATAAATCCAGCCTGAATGAGGTCTTTGGATAATCCCTGCGGCTCCGTCTCCAGGTATTACCAGGAGAGGGTCCTGAGATGAAGCCAGCAGTGTATGAATATTCAGGCTGGTATTTCTCCTGATCCGTGATCCGGCCAGGATATAACGCGATCTGCTGAAATTTGCAGAGCTCCTTCAGGTCACCTGTGACATTTCCACACCTGCCGGCTGTCCAGCCAATTGGAAGGCCGAGACGCGTGGCAGCCGTTCAGCTTCCAGGAGCAGACGAGAGCAGTGAAATGATGAGACGTGGAAATAATTAAAGTGTTAGTCGTGATTTTGTTGCGTTTGTGTCGCTCTGATTGCATACAGCCTTGTGAATGACTGTAATAGCTGTATGTGCTTATTATCATACACACTATGTTATTAATATATGGCCCATTATCGGCTCTCACGCCCTTTTTGACATGTGAGTCTGGTTGCTCTTTACATTGTGTCAGATTTGATGAATGGACCAATAGAAATGCTCCAAAACATGCAGAATTTGAATACCTCTAGGTTCCTTCTACAATGATAGAAGGTCTATTATTATTTGTTATTAATTATTATTTATGATAATGTTGTGTTATTTACTGATCATTGTAAATATCGCTCACTCTTTCTCTCCCTCCATTTCTGTTTTCCCCAATGTGTCTTTCTCCCTCTCTCTCCCTCTATCATTCCCAATGTCTCTCTCTCTCTGTTTTTCCCTCTTTCATTCCCAATGTCTCTCTCTCTCCCTCCCTCTCTCTACCTCTTTCATTCCCAATGTCTCTCTCTCTCCCTCCCTCTCTCTACCTCTTTCATTCCCAATGTCTCTCTCTCCCTCCCTCTCTCTCCCTCTTTCATTCCCAATGTCTCTCTCTCCCTCCCTCTCTCTACCTCTTTCATTCCCAATGTCTCTCTCTCCCTCCCTCTCTCTCCCTCTTTCATTCCCAATGTCTCTCTCTCCCTCCCTCTCTCTCCCTCTTTCATTCCCAATGTCTCTCTCTCCCTCCCTCTCTCTACCGCTTTCATTCCCAATGTCTCTCTCTCTCTGTTTCTCCCTCTTTCTTTCCCAATGTCTCTCTCCCTCCCTCTCTCTACCTCTTTCATTCCCAATGTCTCTCTCTCTCTCTGTTTCTCCCTTTCTTTGCCAGTGTCTCTCTCCCTCTTTCTTTCCCAATGTCTCTCTCCCTCCCTCTCTCTACCTCTTTCATTCCCAATGTCTATCTCTCACTCCCTCTATCTCTCCCTTTATTTCTCAATGTCTCTTTCCCTTCTTCTTTCTTGCTCACTCACTCTGTCCATCTCTCTATCTCTCTCTCACTCTCCTCACTCTCTCTTGCTCACTCTCTTGTCCCCACTCTATCTCTTCCACCCAGTGTCTCTCTCTCTCCTTCTCTTTCTTCCTTCCTCTCTCTCACTCGTATCCCTCCCTTTCTCTCCCAGTCTATCTCACTCTCTCTCTTTCTTTTTCCTCACTCTTTATCTCTATTGCTCCCCCTTTTCTTTCTCTCTCTCTCTCTCTCTCTCTCTGTTTCCCTGTCTTTCTCACCCTCCCTCTCTCTCGCTCGCTCACACTTTCTCCCTTTCCCTGTTTCTCTTTCTCACTTCCTCTCTCCCATTTTCCTTCTCTCCCTCTCTCTTTTCCAATGTCTCTCTCTCCCTCTTTTTTCCCAATGTCTCTCTCTCCCTCTTCCTTTCCCAATGTCTCTCTCTCCCTCTTTTTTCCCCCAGTGTCTCTCTCTCCCTCTTTCTTTCCCAATGTCTCTCTCTCCCTCTCTCTTTTCCAATGTCTTTCTCTCCCTCTTTTTTCCCCAATGTCTCTCTCCCTCTTTCTTTCCCAAAGTCTCTCTCTCCCTCTTTTTTTTCCCAATGTCTCTCTCTCCCTCTTTCTTTCCCAATGTCTCTCTCTCCCTCTTTCTTTCCCAAAGTCTCTCTCTCCCTCTTTCTTTCCCAATGTCTCTCTCTCCCTCTTTCTTTCCCAAAGTCTCTCTCTCCCTCTTTCTTTCCCAAAGTCTCTCTCTCTCCCGCTTTCTTTCCCAATTTCTCTCTCTCCCTCTTTTTTCCCCATCATCTCTCTCTCCCCATTTCTCTTTCTCTCTCTCCTCTTTCTCTATTCCTCGACTCTCTTTTTCTGTTTCTGTTTGTCTCTCTCTCTCTCCCTCTCTCTCTCTCTCTCTCTCTCTCTCTCCCCCTCTCTCAGTCTCTCTCTCTCTCTCTCTCTCTCTCTCTCTCTCTCTCTCCCTCCCTCCCCCACCCCCCCCTCTCTCTTTTTTTCTTTATCTTTTTTTTGCTGTTCTTTGTTTACCTTCCTGATTAAATCTGGTGAGTCTAATATCGATGTGCAAACAAAGGATGCTATTCTGAATCCGTGGTGACGAGCGTCCAGTGCATATTAATATCAAATAATCCACCCTTAGCACACACACAGGCAGTGCGGGAGCCTTATTAGAAGGTTAGCGCTCGGTGCCCGGGGGAGTGTGTGGGATTTGTTGGAGAGGATTTTGATGAAACCAGTTTTAATCTTTTGCTGTGTCTTTTTTTCCCCTTTTTTTTTTCCTTTTTAATATTGGTCTCTTCTGGGATCACGGACTTCCAGTGGCGTCTGGGTTTGGATAGCATTACCAGGGTAATTAAAAAGCTATTGGGTGGCTGTTGAAACCTGAGCTTGTACGGACTTAACAGAGTCTTATCGAGATTGGCGGAGACTGAGGCTTGTTTGAAGCTGTGATTTCCATTGTAACTCTGCTGATCCCATTTGTAAAAACCTCTCTAGGACGGCTGAAGATGCCCGAGATTAGGATAAGAACACTTTGGCAAATGGAAATCGGGTCGGTTTCATGAAACACCTCCGGAAAGATCACTCGCAGCTTCAGGCTGGTCCAGTAATGCTGAAGCTCATAAACTGCATGTTTGAAAATGGCTTATTACCATCAAAAACATCAGCACGGCTCCACACTGAGCGGAGATCAGAGGAGCAGCGCTCCACAACAGTACAGTAAGCACACCTAGAGCAGTGAACCTACGCCCAGAGCAGTGAATCTACACCCAGAGCAGTGAACCTACGCCCAGAGCAGTGAACCTACGCCCAGAGCAGTGAATCTACGCCCAGAGCAGTGAACCTACGCCCAGAGCAGTGAATCTACACCCAGAGTAGTGAACCTACACCCAGAGCAGTGAATCTACACCCAGAGTAGTGAATCTATACCCAGAGCAGTGAACCTACGCCCAGAGCAGTGAACCTACGCCCAGAGCAGTGAATCTACACCCAGAGCAGTGAATCTACGCCCAGAGCAGTGAACCTACGCCCAGAGCAGCAAACCTACACCCAGAGCAGTGAACCCAGAACCAGAGCAGTGAACCTACACCCAGAGCAGTGAACCTACACCCAGAGCAGCAAACCTACACCCAGAGCAGTGAACCCACAACCAGAGCAGTGAATCTACACCCAGAGCAGTGAACCTACACCCAGAGCAGCAAACCTACACCCAGAGCAGTGAACCCACAACCAGAGCAGTGAATCTATGCCCAGAGCAGTGAATCTACACCCAGAGCAGTGAATCTACGCCCAGAGCAGTGAACTCACACTAAAAGCAGCAAACCTACACCCAAAGCAGCAAACCTACACCCAGAGCAGTGAACCTATGCCCAGAGCAGCGAACCTACGCCCAGAGCAGTGAACCCACACCAAAAGCAGCAAACCTACACCAAAAGCAGCAAACCTACACCCAGAGCAGCAAACCTACACCCAGAGCAGCAAACCTACACCCAGAGCAGAGAATCTATGCCCAGAGCAGTGAATCTACACCCAGAGCAGTGAACCTACGCCCAGAGCAGTGAACCTACACCCAGAGCAGTGAATCTACGCCCAGAGCAGTGAATCTACGCCCAGAGCAGTGAACCTACGCCCAGAGCAGTGAATCTACACCCAGAGCAGTGAACCTACGCCCAGAGCAGTGAATCCACAACCAGAGCAGTGAACCTACGCCCAGAGCAGTGAATCTACACCCAGAGTAGTGAACCTACACCCAGAGCAGTGAATCTACGCCCAGAGCAGTGAACCTACGCCCAGAGCAGTGAATCTACGCCCAGAGCAGTGAATCTACACCCAGAGCAGTGAACCTACGCCCAGAGCAGTGAATCTACGCCCAGAGCAGTGAACCTATGCCCAGAGCAGTGAACCTACGCCCAGAGCAGTGAACCTACGCCCAGAGCAGCAAACCTACACCCAGAGCAGTGAATCCACAACCAGAGCAGTGAATCTACACCCAGAGCAGTGAACCTACACCCAGAGCAGCAAACCTACACCCAGAGCAGTGAACCCACAACCAGAGCAGTGAATCTACACCCAGAGCAGTGAACCTACACCCAGAGCAGCAAACCTACACCTAGAGCAGTGAATCCACAACCAGAGCAGTGAATCTACACCCAGAGCAGTGAACCTACACCCAGAGCAGCAAACCTACACCCAGAGCAGTGAACCCACAACCAGAGCAGTGAATCTACACCCAGAGCAGTGAACCTACACCCAGAGCAGCGAACCTACACCTAGAGCAGTGATCCCACACCCAGAGCAGTAAACCCACAACCAGAGCAGTGAATCTACGCCCAGAGCAGTGAATCTACGCCCAGAGCAGTGAATCTACACCCAGAGCAGTGAACTCACACTAAAAGCAGCAAACCTACACCCAAAGCAGCAAACCTACACCCAGAGCAGTGAACCTACGCCCAGAGCAGCAAACCTACGCCCAGAGCAGTGAACCCACACCAAAAGCAGCAAACCTACACCAAAAGCAGCAAACCTACACCCAGAGCAGTGAATCTACGCCCAGAGCAGCAAACCTACACCCAGAGCAGCAAACCTACACCCAGAGCAGAGAATCTATGCCCAGAGCAGTGAATCTACACCCAGAGCAGTGAACCTATGCCCAGAGCAGTGAATCTACGCCCAGAGCAGTGAACTCACACTAAAAGCAGCAAACCTACACCCAAAGCAGCAAACCTACACCCAGAGCAGTGAACCTACGCCCAGAGCAGTGAACCCAGAACCAGAGCAGTGAACCTACACCCAGAGCAGTGAACCTACACCCAGAGCAGTGAACCTACACCCAGAGCAGCAAACCTACGCCTAGAGCAGTGAATCTACACCCAGAGCAGCAAACCTATGCCCAGAGCAGTGAACCTACACCCAGAGCAGCAAACCTACACCTAGAGCAGTGAACCCACAACCAGAGCAGTGAATCTATGCCCAGAGCAGTGAACCTACACCCAGAGCAGTGAATCTATGCCCAGAGCAGTAACCCAACACCTAGAGCAGTGAACCCACAACCAGAGCAGTGAACCCACAACCAGAGCAGTGAATCTATGCCCAGAGCAGTGAACCTACACCCAGAGCAGTGAATCTATGCCCAGAGCAGTAACCCAACACCCAGAGTAGCAAACCTATGCCCAGAGCAGCAAACCTATGCCCAGAGCAGCAAACCTATGCCCAGAGCAGTGAATCTATGCCCAGAGCAGTGAACCCACACCAAAAGCAGCAAACCTACACCCAAAGCAGCAAACCTACGCCCAGTGCAGCGAACCTACGCCCAGAGCAGCGAACCTACGCCCAGAGCAGTGAACCCACACCTAGAGCAGTGAACCTACACCCAGAGCAGTGAACCCACACCTAGAGCAGTGAACCTACACCCAGAGCAGCAAACCTACACCCAGAGAAGTGAACCCACACCCAGAGCAGTAAACCCACACCCAGAGCAGCAAACCTACACCCAGAGAAAGTGAATCTACGCCCAGAGCAGCAAACCTATGCCCAGAGCAGTGAACCCACATCTAGAGCAGTGAACCTACACCCAGAGCAGTGAATCTACGCCCAGAGCAGTGAACCTACACCCAAAGCAGCAAACCTACGCCTAGAGCAGCAAACCTACACCCAAAGCAGCAAACCTACACCCAGAGAAGTGAATCTACGCCCAGAGCAGCAAACCTACGCCCAGAGCAGTGAACCCACACCAAAAGCAGCAAACCTACACCCAAAGCAGCAAACCTACACCCAGAGCAGTGAACCCACACCTAGAGCAGTGAACCCACACCCAGAGCAGCAAACCTACACCCAGAGCAGTGAACCCACACCCAGAACAGCAAACCTACACCCAGAGCAGTGAACCTACACCCAGAGCAGCAAACCTACACCCAGAGCAGCAAACCTACACCCAGAGCAGTGAACCCACAACCAGAACAGTAAACCCACACCCAGAGCAGTAAACCCACACCCAGAGCAGCAAACCTACACCCAGAGAAAGTGAATCTACGCCCAGAGCAGCAAACCTATGCCCAGAGCAGTGAACCCACACAGCATTAGGCAGCCACCCAGGGAGCAATTTGGGGTTAGGTGTCTTGTTTAAGAACATCTCAGTCATGAACGCTGAGGCAGGAACGCTGGGGAGTGTTTCTTAACTCCCCAGTTTTTTGGAGGTCAAAACCAGCAACCATCTGGTCATCAAGTTCATTCTGTTCTCCAGGGTACATACAGCGAACAGGTACAACTTGGTCTTTAAGGTCTTTATCTCTGTACAGCAATCTAGAACGTCTGAATAAGCACTGTTCTCGATAGTTCTGTGCGTTCATAACATTCTAGAATGTTCTTTCCTTCACTAGCTTCCAACTTGCAGAACGTAAAGTATCCAAGGTTCCACTGTAATGCCTCATAATGATCTTAATGTTATGGCTTATTGGTTCCTATATACATCCAACATCCTGACCTCACTAAGTATATAAAGTAATATAAAGTATACTCACTTTTCATATAAATTATTCCTCACTAATTAAAAAATTCTATATAATATATATATATATATAGAGAGAGAGAGAGAGAATTTTTTAATGAGTGAGGAATACTTTATATGAAAAGTGAGTTTTTGCGATGGCTGGTGTGAAAAATAAGAGTGTGTAAAAAAGAGTGAAATCTTCTCTGCGGAGCCCGGGGTTGCTATAATCCGGGGTCAGCATGACCAACCGGAGTGGAGCTCTCTTTGGTCGGCCCTGAAAAGACCTTACTTTCATTAAAGCAGTCTCTGCTTTCTAAAGTGGCCGTGCCCACATGGTGCACGGTCATGGCTCTGTGTGGAACATGGCCTGCCTGCCCTTGAGCTTTTATCTTCGCCTTATGATCCTTTCTGGTCCAGCTGATGATCTTCGGGGCAGTCCTTGGCTCTCTGAGATCCAGCTCTACACCTAATCATTCAGTAACGAGCACCTGGGCCTCCACCTGAGCGTTTCCTGACGCCCATGAAAAGCACTCTCAGCTGTGGCCACGGAATCGGGGGAGGACCTTCCTGCGAACGCACAGGAGCTGCTCGTCATGCCTCTTACATTTGCATTTCCTTCATCCCGCTGGTTTTAACCTATTGAGCACACCAACCCCAGTGCACTCCAGCACACACCAACCCCAGCACACTTCAGCACACACCAACCCTAGCACACTCCAGCACACACCAACCCTAGCACACTCCAGCATACACCAACCCCAGCACACTCCAGCACTCACCAACCCCTGTACACTCCAGCACACACCAACCCTAGCACACTCCAGCATACACCAACCCCAGCACACTCCAGCATACACCAACCCCAGCACACTCCAGAACACACCAACCCCAGCACACTCCAGAACACACCAACCCCAGCACACTCCAGCACACACCAACCCCAGCACACTCCAGCACACACCAACCCTAGCACAGTCCAGCACACACCAACCCTAGCACACTCCAGCACACACCAACCCCAGCACACTCCAGCACTCACCAACCCCTGTACACTCCAGCACACACCAACCCTAGCACACTCCAGCATACACCAACCCCAGCACACTCCAGCATACACCAACCCCAGCACACTCCAGAACACACCAACCCCAGCACACTCCAGCACACACCAACCCTAGCACAGTCCAGCACACACCAACCCTAGCACACTCCAGCATACACCAACCCCAGCACACTCCAGAACACACCAACCCCAGCACACACCAACCCCAGCACACTCCAGAACACACCAACCCCAGCACACTCCAGCACACACCAACCCCAGCACACTCCAGAACACACCAACCCCAGCACACTCCAGCATACACCAACCCCTGCACACTCCAGCATACACCAACCCCTGCACACTCCAGCATACATCAACTCCAGCACACTCCAGCACACACCAACCCCAGCGCACTCCAGCACACACCAACCCCTGCACACTCCAGCACACACCAACCCCAGCACAATCCAGCACATAGCAACCACGGCACACTCCAGCACACACCAACCCCAGTGCACTCCAGCACACACCAACCCCAGTGCACTCCAGCACACACCAGTTGATTGTTGGAAGGCATTAGAAAATTCACAATTGTCTCACCATCCACACAATGTTCTATCACCCAACCCTACATCACATCTCTGATTGGACAGACTAAAGACCAGAACTTAGTGAGTTTTATTCTAGAGGAGGAAAACCTCCCACTCCCACTAACTCCTCCCACTCAGTCTATGTAACCATTAGCTGCATTAGCAACATTAGCGAGCGACCTGAACACCACAGCTAGCACAGAGACACAGCATTGAATTTCTTCACTAAACTACTCACCAAGACCCAGCGCTGAGGGGTCTGACTCGGCACTGAGGGGTCTGACCCGGCACTGAGGGGTCTGACCCGGCACTGAGGGCTCTGTTTCTCAAGGGTTTTAACCAAACCTTGCTGGAACAGTTTGAATGAAGGTTGAATGAATTAACACTGATCTAGTTTAGCATTTTTACACAAACATCAGTAAAGCTGTCCCGCCGTTCAGCCCTGCGTTCACTCCTCTTCAGTTGAACTCTCGTTTTATTGGTCGCCTCGTTAAAAATGACACATGATGGGCGGAGCTTTTCAGCTGGTGTTGAACATGGTTAAACTGGGTGGAGTGGAAACTCTGGTCAGTGTTTTTCAGTGAGTTATGGGTGTGTTTAGGAAAGGGCAGCAGCCTCAGCCATTGATTACATCACGACCGGAAGCCGTTTAACGCTGCTGTTTATGAGCGAGGGGGATAATGGTCTATTAGCTTGCACGTTTCTCTTCTCAGACAAAATCAACTGACGACATCAGAGTACTGGGGTTTTATCGGGTCAGTGTGCCAAGATCTGTACACTGTAAGAACCAGTTTAGAAGTTCTAAACAAGTTTATGGTCCCTTAGGTTATTATGTTATAATATATAACATTTAAAAGCTTAATAACTAGATGTTTCACCAGGAATCGTGTGAAACTAAGGAGCGACAGAGCAGGGAGGAGGTTGCTGGATTACTGGGGTGTTTGCTGCAGACCTTCTGAGTGAACACACACCAAAAAGCAGGAGTGTGAAGCAAGAGGATCAAACACACAGTACACTATATGTAGATGTAAGTGGCAGCCAGAGGGAAGAGGGAACTGTCTGTGTCTAGAAGGGAGAGAAAGGGGGCGAGAGAGAGAGAGAGAGAGAGAGAGAGAGAGAGAGAGAGAAAGAGAGAGGGCATGTGCATGCCCCGGCAGCATGCATGTGAAATTAGCCACAAAGTCAAAGAGTGAAAGGAGAGAGAAAGCGAATGAGACAGAGATGGTGGCAGATGCTCCGCCCTTTCCCCACATTCTGCTGCGAGAAATATTCTTTGTCTGTGTGTGAGATATACACATCAACTCCCAGCATGCACTGCACCCGCAGGCTTCATGTCATACACATTTGTATGCAGTATTGCTGGAATTTCCTGGAATATCCTGGAATATCCTGGAATATCGAGTCTTAAATATAACATCATGAATCACCAAGAGCAAATCCAGCTCTCTGCCCTTTAATAACCGTCCACTTTATTAGAAACCCTTACGTGGTGCTTCCACCCACTGGCCACTTTATTAGAAACACCCACCTTGTTTTTCCACTCACTGGCCACTTTATTAGAAACCCCCACCTTGTTCTTCCACTCACTGGCCACTTTATTAGAAACCCCTACATCGTGCTTCCACTCACTGGCCACTTTATTAGAAACACCCACCTTGTTCTTCCACTAACTGGCCACTTTATTAGAAACACCCACCTTGTTCTTCCACTAACTGGCCACTTTATTAGAAACCCCTACGTTGTGCTTCCACTCACTGGCCACTTTATTAGAAACCCCTATGTTGAGCTTCCGCTAACTGGCCACTTTATTAGAAACACCTATATTGTGCTTCCACTCACTGGCCACTTTATTAGAAACACCCACCTTGTTCTTCCACTAACTGGCCACTTTATTAGAAACACCCACCTTGTTCTTCCACTAACTGGCCACTTTATTAGAAACCCCTACGTTGTGCTTCCACTTACTGGCCACTTTATTAGAAACCCCTACGTTGAGCTTCCGCTAACTGGCCACTTTATTAGAAACACCTATATTGTGCTTCCACTCACTGGCCACTTTATTAGAAACACCCACCTTGTTCTTCCACTAACTGGCCACTTTATTAGAAACACCCACCATGTTTGTTCCACTCACTGGCCACTTTATTAGAAACCCCTAATTTGCAGTTACCATGGCTTTCTTACTATGTCTTGTTGTCTCAGTCATTCTTTACCTCTCTCTCTCTCTCTCTCTCTCTCTCTCTTTCACTCTCATCCTTTTACTGAGTGACGATACCTGTTGCCTCCTCCCTGGTTTGTGAAGCCCAGTGCTTTCAGCTGAAGTGTCCACTCCGCTCTAATGACCTCTAAACAGTAAACTATGAGTCACAATCCCAAGCGATCGTCAGACGAGGCCTCCAAACAGCACTCAGAGAGAGCTCACCTGCATCTCGCAGGAGAACCAAGAGACAAGCCAGCAAGTGGGATTTTAAAGCCGGGGGGATTTCGGCCTCAGTGGTGGAAAACTGAGAACGCAACACTCCTTAACTTCTCCTCCTGCCGTAATTTACGCCACAAATCAGACCTGACTGGGACCATGATCGGTTCTGGAGAACAAGAGCGAAGGTGCCGCAGTCTCTCCACCATCTGTCGCTTCCTCGTGTGGAAATGCAGGAAGAATTAATCTCACCAGCTGCTCGGAAACGCTCGGAGAACGCTGGTGTAATGTTTAAACAATGATTAGACATGTTTGGCGAGGAGGAGCGCAGGCTTTGGGATTAGGAGTGGAGGAGGAGGCTTGGATTTGAGAGTGTTTGAGAAGACGCTCTGTGAGGAGCCGTCCGGCTAGAGCGCTCCGCTGTGTGTCAATAACACCTGAAGCAGGTGGTCCACAAACAAACAAGGCCAACGGCCTGCGGTTCAATGGCCTGTCTATAGTGTGGGGATTCCTTTCAAAAGGCTTTTCATATAAATGAGCCTGTTTTCACTGACAGCGGTTACAGTAACATGCAGTGACTTAACCCCTGAAATACAGGGGTCTGCAAGTGGGCCTTCACTTTAGGACCTCACTGACCCAACTCCCCCATAACTAGCAATGCCGCCAACACTAGTGTCTTCTTCGACACATGCTAAGCCAGCTAACCGGCTCTTCTCCAATTGCCGCTGATGCTCCCTAAGTCCGATTAAACAGCTAAAGGACACCTGTCTGTTTTGGTAGGAAGTGCTATCAACCCACCCATTAGAGAGCCAGGGGCAATTTTGCTCTCTCTGACCCCGGCTGCTGATGGCAAGCAGCATGACCCGGGATTCGAACCACCTCATTTTGAGTTTTCTATTAAACATCTTTACACTATTATTGCAAAGAAACAGGAAAAACTGCAGCCATTTAAGGATTAAATATACCACCCCGTCACATGCACTACATGTCCAAATGTTTGTGGACACCCCTTCTAATAAATGCATTCAGCTACTTTAAGTTGCAACCATTGCTGATGTGCATAGATGGGCAAATGCACACAAACATAAACACACACACTCACAGCTTGTCTAGTCCCTGTAGAGAAGTAGAATAGAGAATAGGACTCTATGGAGCAGATAAACATGAACCTATTAATTGGCACCATGCTGCCTAATGCTGAGGGGTATAAAGCCCAGCCCAGCATTGAGCTGTGGAGCAGTGGAACGTCTGTGTTCTCTGGAATAATGGATGGTGGTGCTCCATTCAATACTTTTGGGATGAGTTGGGGAGTTGGGATGAGATGAGGTGAGGTGGTGATGATCATCCAACATCCTGAACTCACTGGCGCTATTATCTCTGAATGCAATCAAATCCTTACAGCAATGCTCCTCCACAATCTAGTAGAAAGCTTTCCATCCTGGACAGTAGAAACTGTTACTTCAACAAAAGCAGGATCTTTTTTTTTAATACCCTTGATCTCAGAAGAAACAACGAATGTGCAGGTGTCCGAATACTTTTGTCAATAGAGTGTAGTGGCTTTGAAACATCGTTATTTAGGCAAAACATGCTCTTCATAGCAAGGAACTCATTCTGATGAGCACGGCTCTGAGTGCTGAAGTTAAGTGCACCCAAAGCACTAGGACGCAGCAGCTCTACGCTAACGGCTATCTTCATTATTTAGGTACCGGTAAGAGTGGAAATCGTACATCAGTGGGGCGAAGGAGGCAAGGTGTTCCCAAACAGGTACACAGAGTTTAGCTCCTGGAGATCCAACAAGTAGGTGTAGGAGTTGAACACACACCCCTACACACACACACACACACACACACTGCGCTTCACAAACACAGCCCTAATGAGAACATTGCCTGCCCCATAAATTCTCATAAACTCTTTTGCTGAACAGTTGCGCAGTTCGCCACGGTGTGCACAGTCTCTGCGCTTATGAATCTTCATCAACTCTAAGTGTGTATGGATCCTTAGAACAGCATGTGAGCCTTAAGAGAATAGAGTTGGAGCCGTGTGTGTGTATAATGATGCGTTACACACTCTTAAAGGAGCACTCCAGATTCTGACGACCTAATCTCTTATCTGCCGCCTCTGTAGCACACGCTCCATCATTTCGCCGTCTCTCCCGGTGCTTAGAAAGGAGTAGGGAACACGCCGGCTTGAATTGGACTGCTGAAGCGCTGCGTTCTGAGTGGATGTTTTCTATTCTTGGCTAATTGCAGGGTCTGTTTACAGCTGGCATTGGCATGTAAAAGGTGCAGGTATTTGTCACTGTACAGCAAAATGTGTCCACTGCATTTAACCCATCTGTGGTAGTGAACATTTACTCACACACACACACTAGTTAACTAGGGGCAGTGAGTACACACACACCCAAAGCAGTGGGCAGCCAACTCCAGCACCTGGGGAGCCGAGAGGGTAAAGGGCCTTGCTCAAAGGCCCAACAGTGGCAGCTTGCCGAGCCCGGGAATCGAACCCACAACCCTCTTATCAATAGCCCGGTGCTTTAACCGCTGAGCCACCACTGCCCCATGTGTTCAGGACCAGGATAGTATCCGGATCTACTTTGACTTTCCCAAGAAAAAGCCACATCAAGATGTACATCATTTCCGTTTTACTTCCTGTAAACAATGAGTTCTAACCAACACTGGCCTGCCTTGGGAGAAAGATGAGGGTTCTATAACACTAGATGGTTCTCCCATTCCTGAATGCTCGATCAGAAAATGAGACAGCCTATTTAAACCACAAAGGAAAAAACTCATTCACCATCTCCAAATGTGGTTTGACTGGTCTGATCACTGTCCGATCAAAATGCATCTCAGGATTCGTCTTGGGGGGGTTTTACAACCACACTTTAGTCTGACCACTGGAGGTGGACTTGATCTGGATCAAACTGAATCACGATTCAGTTCGTTTGCAGTGTGAACACTCTTATTTGGATGGATCGGACTTTTCCGGCTCTCTGAAATAGAACAAAGACGTGGACCTTGAGCTAGACTCTTAGCCGCTGTCCATGGTGCTAAAGCTCACTCTACAGGGGCGGCAGATAGAGATTAGGAAACGCTGAAAGGCAGCGGAGTACTCCTTTAAAGCGGTCTCGGCTTGATGGAGTGGTCCTCGCTCCTTAATGAGAGGAGCTGCAGTAATTCCGGTCTTCAGGGGGACGGAGGGAGAGAGGGAGAAAGATGAGGAGAGGGAGCGAGGGATGAGGAGAGAGAGAGAGGGAGAGAGAGAGATTTTGCTGCTGCATACATTTTTCATGAATTGCCCTATTCATCATGTATCGCGGGGCGGAGGAGCTGTTATCATGGAGTGGCTCTTGTTTATTTCCAGAGGTGAATGAGGTGTTAAACAGAGTGTGTGAGCATGTGTGAGAGTGTGTATATGTGTGTGTGTGTGTGTGTGTGTGTGTGTGTGCGCATGAAGCACTGGAGCTGATGAGAGCGGCTGTGAAGCATCATTGAAGCGTCAAGATGTTTACCAAAGAACTTCGCCAAGAGCCAAGAGGAAATTCTGTCAAATGTGTGTGTGTGTGTGTGTGTGTGTGTGTGTGTAAGTAATTTGGAATGTGTGTGAAAGAGAGAGAGATGAGGAAAAAGAGCATGCAAGTATATATATATATATATATATATATATATATATAGACTAAATTGACAAAGGTATTGGGACACCTGCTC
The DNA here is from genome assembly GCF_030463535.1 of Salminus brasiliensis. Classification (NCBI taxonomy): domain Eukaryota; kingdom Metazoa; phylum Chordata; class Actinopteri; order Characiformes; family Bryconidae; genus Salminus; species Salminus brasiliensis. Next base: position 34,608,193 of record NC_132889.1, on the reverse strand, counting down.
ATTCAATGTTTCTTATGAAATCAAAGGTTTTTAAAGACTTCATCCTGCTTTTGTTGGAGTAACTGTTTCTACTGTCCAGGGAAGAAGGCTTTCCACTAGATTTTGGAAGATCACTGCTGTGAGAATTTGATTGTATTCAGTGACAAGACTATTATGATGTTGAATGATCACCACTCCACCTCGCCTTCCCAACTCATCTCAAAAGTATTGGATGGAGCACCACCATCCATCATTCCGGAGGACACAGTTCTTCCACTGCTCCACAGCTCCGCATGCCAGGGGGACTTTATACCCCTCTAGCCCACGCCTAGCATTAGAAATGGTGGCATGTTTATCTGCTCCAAAGAGTCCTATTCTACTGGTAGTCCTTCTCTACAGAGACTTGACAAGCTGTCTGTGTGTGTGTGCGCATTTGCACATCTGTGTCAGCAATGGGTGCTATTTAAAGTACCTGAATGCTTTTATGAGATGTCCACAAACTTTTGGACATATAGTGTAGTTCTCAAAAATGAGGCCTTCTCTGAATGACTTGAAGGGCCTGAGAGTTCCTCGCTGTGTGAATCTGTGTGTGTGTGCATGAGTGGATGTGTGAGTCCTAAAAACAGTGTGTGTGTGTGTGTGTGTGTGTGTGTGTGTGTGTGTGTTAGTATGTGTTTATTTGTGCTCATTATACAGAGACAGAGACGCTTCATGAGTCAGTGTGTGCCCGCCATGCCCGAATCAATCAGGCAGAGGAGCAGGCCTATTTTAGTACATATGCTGTGTGTGCACTGCCACGACACACACTTCCACACACTTCCACACACATACACACGCACACACGCACGCAGGTCGGTGTTACTATATTTGCAAGTACTTCTATTGACATCTGTATTACTGTAGCTGGTTTGTGGGCACCCCTACTAATGAAAGCATTCAGCTACTTTAAGTAGTGTCCTTTGCTGACACAAATGTGCAAATGCACACACACACATACACACACAGCTTGTGTAGTCTGTGTAGAAAAGTACTGCCAATAGAATAGGACTCTCTTGAGCAGATAAACCTGATGAACCTATTGGCACCATGCTGCTTAATGCCAGGCATGGGCTAGAGGGGTATAAAGCCCCCCAGCACTGAGCTGTGGAGCAGTGGAAGAACTGTGTTCTCTGGAGTGTGTGGAGACTGAATCAAATAACAAACAAATAAATAAATAAAGAAAGAAATAAAGAAATAAATAAATATATATATTTGTGTGCTTGCCAGGTTGTGCTGCTTGCCATCAGCAGCCAGAGCCTGAGAGAGCACAATTGGCCTTGCTCTCTCCAGGTGGGTAGATGGCTCTCTCTCTCACCCCACATCACTTCAGTGGGATGCTGGCCGGCATGGGACGTCTGCTAGCTGATGCAGCAGAGCTGGGTACCCAGCACCTTGCTCCAAACAGGCTGGTTGGTATTTTTTGCTCAGACACATGGGGGCACTGACCAGTCTATTGTCCAGAGTTTGTCCACAGCCTTCAAAAGCTGTGTGTTTTTTTATATGTAGTTTGAGCATCCATTCCTTAGTTTAAGCTGCCTTTAGAGATGCTAGGACTAAACATGACCAACTACAAGGTCAACTAATCCTTATTATAGTTTCTGAAGGGCAACTGACCCATCAGCCAGGTTGTTGCCATGCTGCAGAGTCCTCATTTTTGCCATCTGATCACATCAGATCTCTGTGAGTAAAACATCAATCACACACATATTAAAAATGCATTTACTGAGTGAAATCACACTGTATGAATCAATCAATCATGCTTGGAGTGTAAAGACCTTTAATATTGAAGGTCATAGGTCCTCACAAAGTGCTGAAAACAAACGCACACTAATAACATGTCTCCATGCATACACACGCACACACACACACATGCACACTCCATAAGCTATCAGCCCAGTCTGCCCGCAGCTTCTGTGTGACTGATGTGTGTGTTTGTGTGTGTGTGTGTGTGTGTGTGTGTGTGTGTGTGTGTGTGTGTGTGTGTGTGTTTAAGAAGAGGCTGAGGTAAGGGAGAACTTTGCCTTTAGAAGTAAGAGACCCTCTCCCATAAATAAATGATAGGTTTCTGGGGCCTCACAGTGTGTGAGAGTGTGCATGTGTGTGTCTACGTGTGTGTGTGTGTGTGTGTCACACAGGATGCTTTGACACATTTCTGCCGTTTCTTCCCAGCTTGAGAACAGCCCACTGCTAATAACGCGACACACACACACACACACACACACAATTAGACCAGTCTTAGTGTTCCACTCTGCTGACTGACAAACGTGCCGTCCAATTAAACAATAGATCAAGGACAAAGACCCCGCCCATGCCTCCCTAACAAGCTGAATGGAAGGAAGAAAGGGAGAGAGAGAGAGAGAGAGAGAGAGAGAGAGAGAGAGAGAGAGATAGAGAGAGAGAGGGAGTCTCATACCACTTTCATGCGGCTATCTGGTCGTATCTGTCACTTATCGCTTAATTAAAGAGGAACTCCATTAAAAACCAGAGTAACAAACCCCCGACACTGTTAACCCCCTAAACTGCAGCCTTATCAATCAGCTATTAATCCCTGTTAATTCAGCCTCTCTCCTGTCCTGTAATTGGTACCTTAAAGGTACAAAAGAATGCATTTCTCAGTACACTAAATTGACAAAAGTATTGGGACACCTGCTCAGTCATTGTTTCTTCCAAAACCAAGGGTCTAAAAAAAGAGTTTATCCTGCTGTCCAGGGAAGAAGGCTTTCTACGGCTTTTGGAGAACATTACTGTGAGGACCTGATTGTATTCAGTGACAAGAACATTGGTGTGGTCATGATGTTGGATAATTACAGCACCATCAACACCTCCAACCCCACCCAGCTCATTCCAAAAAACACAGCTCAATGCTAGGGGGCTTTATACCCCTCTTGCCCATGGGTGCATTGGTGCTTAAAGTCGCTGTATGCATTTAATAGTTGAAGGGGTGTCCACAAACATTTGGCCATATAGTGTTCCGTATCAGTTCCTGCAGTGTGAAGCCGAAGCTGAACGGATTAAATGTTGCAATGTAGCAAAAATATGACCCTTGGTTTTGACTTTCAGGTGTGAAAATGTCCTAAGGGGGCTTTCACACCACCTTCAGACTTTTCAGTTTGGTCCGGCCTTGTACCATGGTCCGGACCAAAGGTCCAAAAATATGGTCAGGCCAGGAGAGGTGGTCTCAGTCCGAATAACGCTGAATCAGGCTTTGCTTCGTTTGCAATGTGAAAGCGATGATCACCACCCCGCCTCATCCCCAACTCCCCTCTTCCACTGCTCCACAGGTCCACAATGCTGGGGGTCTTCTTTACCCCTCCAGCCCATGCTTGCCATTAGGCATGGTGCCTAGGCTCATGCTGTTTATCTGTTCCAATTCTATTGGCTGTAATGCTTCTCTACAGGGACTAGACAAGCTGTGTATACGTGCATTTGCACATCCATGGCAGCAATCCATGGATTAATTTTAGTAGAAGGTGTCCACAAACTTTTGTTTTTTTACTCTGTCGCTACGGCTCTCTGTATAGCTTCCTTTCTGCTCAGCAGAACCACACAGGGCTCCGGCGAGCTTGGAGGCCTCATGTTTGCAGTGCAGTTGTTTTCAGGTTGTTTTCGCTGCTCTGTTCTACATGAGTAACGGTGTGTCTGTAATACCTGAACACAATGCTGCTTAATTAAAACACAACACCGGAACACGTGTTCCCGCTCCTCCAGATGGTTTGCTGTGTTTTGCCTGGTGTGTATAAATTGCCGACACACTCTAAAAGCATGCAGCGTGTCAAGAGCGAACACACCCTGTGGAGGGAACTGATCACATGCCGTCGTTCGAGCGAGCAGACAAATATATTTCTTGGCAATGTAGGAAAACACTGTGCGCACAAACACACACACACACACACACACACACACCAGTTTTTTTTTTTAACACTTTCAGACTTGTGCTATATATGCATGTCCCACATGCATTAAACATACTGCAGTCACACAAAAACCTCACATCTCCATTTGTGCTGCTTTAAGAATGGACCAAGAATTTAAACTTTATAATTATAAATAAAAAGATTTTATTCCAAGTCATTTGGAGCATTTCTATTGGTCCGTTTATCATGAAATTCTGATATATATATACATATATATATATATATATACTTCATTTGTAGCCAGGAATACTGATTAACTGGTGGCCAGACCTTCCAGACAGGCCTTTACAATCCAGGCTAGTTTTATATAAACTGTAGGTTAAATATCTAGATGAGTAAAGTCAGGCCTGAGTCTTTACCCCATCAACCAAACAATCCTTCAGTCCCTTTAGTTTAAAAATGAAAAACTCAACAAAACAAAACAAAAGGAGGAGCTGTTTATACCCCTAGAAGCCTTTTCTCTGATTTACAATGGACAAAAGCAAACACACACACACACACACACACACACACACGCACAAACACACACACACACACACACACACCAGACACACATTAGCCCTGAGTGCATGCACGAATTGTTTGTCATCACTCCATCACTCTAATTCTCTCATTCTTTACAACGTCAATCAAAAAGCTCGCATGATGCCTGACAGTGGCATGAGAGAGTGACAGAGATGGGGGACGGGGGGTTGTGGTGTTCAGAACAGCAAACAGCTCCCCAGGGAGAGAAACCAGCGGACGCCCGTGTTCAATGTCATCCTCATCTTCGTTTAAAGTCTACAAGCCCTCATTGAGGACTCTTCAGAGAGAGAGAGAGAGAGAGAGAGAGAGAGAGAGAGAGAGAGAGAGAAGCTGCTCTGGTTCACCTCAACACCTCCAGAGTGCTCTGGTCCTCTGAGAGCCGCAGACAGGGGTGATGAGGGTGGAGGAAGAGAAGGAGGAGGAGGAGGAGGATGAGGGAGCAGAGCTGTGTGAGATGAGAGAATGACCATGTTCATGTTCAGAGCTGAACAGGCCGGAATCTGATGCTCATCTCAGGCAGAGAAATCGAATCTTCTCAGATCTTCACATCTCAATCCTGGACTTTTACTCCGAGCTGATCATCCAGACTGCTCACACCTAAACCTTCTGACACTAGTAGTGTCTATCTGTCTATATATATCTATCTATCCATGTCTGTCTGTCTATCTGTCTGTCTATTTCTATCTATATGTGTCTATCTATCTATCTATCTATCTATCTATCTATCTATCTATCTATCTGTCTGTCTGTCTGTCTGTCTGTCTATCAGTATGTCTGTCTGTCTGTCTATCTGTATATCTATCTGTCTATATGTGTCCTTCTGTCTATCTATCTGTCTATATGTTTGTTTATTTATTAATGAATTGCTACAGACCGGATGTTAGTTGTTAATCGATTACATGTTCCTGACCCTCCTCCTCTGATCTTTAAAAAAAAAAAAAAATTCCATCATATACTCTACCAGTTTACTGCTTACCCTTAATATCATTTGCGGTTATTTACTGTACTTAAAGTGCTTAAAAACCTGGGATGTTATGAAACCTGACTAGCAGTGTACTTAATAAACATCTGATGAACCCTTCTGGTGTCTTTAATAATGTATTATAGTTATTATACAATAAGATAACAACAGTGTCTGGCTCCAATCCTTTGCGCAGCAGTGTTTTTCTTCACTAGTGGAATATAGACAGTGAACACAATACAGCAGGCTTTATTATTGGATTTAGGTTTTTTCTTCACTCTCGAAAGCAGCCCTGGAATTTTATTTTCTCCAAAAGCAAGAGCTCAGACTTTATTAAGTATTGTTCTGATCAATTAGAATTGATCCTAACATTCCACAATCAATGCAGCTGAATCACCACCGCCTTCAGATCAATGCATTTGTACACCCCTAGCAATAAGGCTGGTAATGTGAATGTAGCTGATGAGCCTGAATGTAGGAGGGCTCTCCGGAGAGAGCGAGGCTGGATGCTTTTCGGTTGGAGCGCAGTCTGAAGCGGTTTGGGTGGATTAATGGCAATATTAACAGAAGGAACGGAGGGCCGGCTGCCAGCACCAGCCTGGATCACACTCAAGGTTTTTAATTACGATTAAATAGAATTCCTGGCACACTACAAGTGTCTTTGCCCACACCTTTGTCTTTTCCTCTCTCTCTCTCTCTCTCTCTCACTCTTACTCTCTCGCTCTATCCTCTTCATCAGCTCAGAAACAGGTTTGGGATTTGATTGCCGTCGCCTCGGCAGCACAGCAGAAATCCTGGTGGGGGGAAAGGAAGACAGCTGACAGGTCGGGCCAGGAAGAGAGGAAGAGAGGAAGAGAGGGTTGTTTTTTTTTTTTTTGAAGAATATTTGGCATGGAAAGAAAACTGTTCGAAAAGAAACATATGGAGGGGTGAAGGCAGTGAGCTCAGAAAGAGGATAAAGTGGATTGAAAAAGGATGAATAGCAATGCCGCCAGTGAGTGTGTGTGTGTGTGTGTGTGTATATGTGTGTGTGTGTGTGTGTGTGTGTTTACGGATGAGACTATGTGTGAAGAAAAGTATCCGAATGTTTACTTCGGATCTTAAATCTAACAAGGTAACAGTGCTAAGCCAGTAAACACACACACACACACACACACACACTTCTTACTAGAAGATGACCAAAGTAAAGTCTACAGAGATAAACGCACAGGTATGTGTATTTATCTCTTTGTGGGGACTAAATGTCCCCAGAATGACGGACTTGAATGAAGGTCTTAACAACATAAGGACTGCTGCCTTTACACACACACACACAGGTCAAAGTACATAGACACCTCATAAAGATAGGAATACGCACCATAGATTGTGTGTGTATATGGGTGTTTCTATAATTTTATATGTCCGTCATTCTGGGGACATTTAGTCCCCACAAAGAGTTAAATACACACATATTTTAAAATTTTGATACCAAGTAGCCAGGAGTGACTGGACTTTACTTTGGTCATCTTCTAGTAAGAAGTGTGTGTGTGTGTGTGTGTGTGTGTGTATGTGTGTGTGTGTTTACGGATGAGACTGTGTGTGAAGACAAGTATCCAAGTAGCCAGTAAACACACACACACACACACACACACACACACACACACACACACTCACACACACACTTCTTACTAGAAGATGACCAATGACCAGATGAAAATGATGAAGTAAAGTCCAGTCACTTGGCCGGTATCTCATTTTTTAAATATGTGTGTATTTGACTCTTTGTGGGGACTAAATGTCCCCAGAATGGCGGACATATAAAGGTATTAACAATATAAGGACTGCTGCTTTTACACACACACACGCAAAACGAAGGACATGGCAACCTTATAAAGATAGGAATACGCACCGTAGTCTGTGTGTATGTGTGTGTGTGTGTGTGTGTGTGTGTGTGTGGCGCTGTATGGTTATATGGCAGCTTGAGGAACGAGCTCTAGTCCACAGGGACTGTACAGCCTCACTGAATGGCTGATGCCTCTCTATCACTGACAAAAAGAGAAAACACACCTGCTCTTACGATGATTCACACTTACGAATACCAACACGTGCACAGACACACACACACGCACACACACACTCACACTGAGCCCAAAACAGACAGCGAATGTGAGGCTGTGCATTTATCAGAAGCATTACACTACCAAAGCCCAACTAGGGTACACAGTTCCTGATTTTGATACGTATATATACACATCACATGTCAAAATATGATAAATGCATTTAGCTATGTAAAGTTGCCCCATTGCTGACACAGATGCAAGCAAATGCACACACACATAGCTTAAATAAAATATAAGTCTCTGGAGCAGATAATAAACATGAACCTATTGGCACCATGCTGCCTAATGCCATGCATGGCCTAGAGGGGTATAAAGCCCCCAGCATTGAGCTGTGGAGCAGTGGAACTACTTTGTTCTTTAGGATGACTTTGGGAGTTGGAAATGATGAGGTGGGGTGGTGATCATCCAACATCCTGACCTCACTAAGCCTCTTGTCGCTGAATGCAATCAAATCTTCACAGCAATGTTCCTCCAAAATCTATTAGAAAGCCTTCTTCCCTGGACAGTAGAGAGAGTTACTCCAACAAAAGCTACAAAACACCCTTGTTTACAGAAAAAACAATGAATGAGCAGGTGTCCCAATACTTTTGTCCATATATATTTATACATACACAATTAGGACCATTTTGTTATTGGTCCTGATATTGTTATGGTTACCACTCTCACTTTTGTCCTCAAAACACATGAAAACAAACACACACACACACACACACACACACACACATGCATGCGTCTCCGCCTCACTCTCTCGCTGCTCTGATCTGAGCGGGCTGTTTAATTAGTGAGGCGGTAACCGCTTTATAAAGATTAGCTGCCTCTCTGAGGGGGTTCGTCTCCAGTGTTTCTGTAAGTGCCTGTGAGACGGCTCTCTGGGGAGGCTCCGGCAGACGGGGCTTTACAGCAGCATATGCTCTTCCACTCCTTCCACGGCTCCTCCTTTTACGTCGGCCATAAACGTTTGGAGTCCGCTCTTTGTCCTGACTCTGCATTAGTGCTCCTCCGTAATGCCTCGGCTTTGGCAGCTCCGCAAACAAACACCACAAAAGACCCGGAGCTGCCGGAGCCAAGGCCACAAAGCAGCGGCAAAGATTTCATACAGGAGCGGACCGCAGGCCCCATGCATGAGAATCTGGCCGTGGTTCAGCACATTCATTTTTCCATTGACTTCCATTGAAAGTTAGAAGGTTTTTCCCTTCTACTATAAAGTTGTCTATAAAGCCTCTCAGTGATGGATCAGCATATAAAGACTGGAGCTGTAATTATTGGTCAACGTGCAGCGATCTGGTGTGTCTTGCTCGGTGGACCACCGAGCATTCATAAGGTGCAGCAGATTTTCTTAAGTTGTGTCTATTCCCTATCCTACAACTGTGCCCTACTCACTACCCCCTTACATGGGAAAAATCCAGATCCCTATACAGAGGACTATTATAGTGAACTGCCGGTGGTGAGATCCCATATAAATAACATTAAGCTGTGGCCACGCCTTAATTATATTTATGTGGGATATCATCAGTGGGGCTCCGTAGGGGGCTAACCCAGATTCCTTTTTTATGATGTTGAACAGACAGTCGTGCAAGCCACAGTTTATACGGCATCCTGTAGCACCATGTAGTAGCTGCTACAGCCTGTAGCGATACACAACCTACAACCGTCCAATAACACCAACACACTCATACTGTTTACGGTTTATCTGTACTGTACTTCAGCGGAAAAGTCGCGAGAAGAGCCAGAAGACTAATCAGGAGATAAGTCATAAAACGAATCAAAGAGCCAGGAGAAGAATCGGGAGAAGAGTCAGGAGAAGAATCAGGAGAAGAGTCAGGAGATGAATTAGGAGGAGTCAGGAGAATAATCAAGAGAACAGTCAGGAAAAGAATCAGGAGAACAGTCAGGTAAATAATCAGAAGAGGAGTCGGGAGAAGAATCAGGAGGAGTCAGGAATAGAATCAGGAGAACAGTCAGGAATAAAATCAGGAGAACAGTCAGGAGAATATTCAAGAGAACAGTCAGGAAAATAATCAGAAGAGGAGTCAGGAAAATAATCAGGAGAACAGTCAGGAAAATACTCAGGAGAAGAGTCAGGAGAAGAATCAGGAGGAGTCAGGAGAATAATCAAGAGAACAGTCAGGAACAGAATCATGAGAACAGTCAGGAATAAAATCAGGAGAACAGTCAGGAGAACAGTCAGGAGAAGAGTCAGGAATAGAATCAGGAGGACAGTCAGGAGAAGAATCAGGAGAACAGTCAGGAAAATACTCAGAAGAAGAGTCAGGAGGAGTCAGGAAAATATTCAAGAGAACAGTCTGGAACAGAATCAGGAGAAGAGTCAGGAATAGAATCAGGAGAACAGTCAGGAAAAGAATCAGAAGAGGAGTCAGGAGAAGAATCAGGAGGACAGTCAGGAAAATAATCAGAAGAAGAATCAGGAGGACAGTCATGAAAATAATCAGAAGAAGAGTCAGGAGAACAGTCAGGAAAATAATCAGAAGAAGAGTCAGGAGAACAGTCAGGAAAATAATCAGGAGGAGAGTCAGGAGAACAGTCAGGAAAATAATCAGGAGGAGAGTCAGGAGAACAGTCAGGAAAATAATCAGGAGGAGAGTCAGGAGAACAGTCAGGAAAATAATCAGAAGAAGAGTCAGGAGAAGAATCAGGGGGTGACAGATACTTTTTAAAAGGTTAACTTTCTGGGTCATAAGTTAAGGAGACTGTTCAACAACACATTTCCAGTATCAGCGTGTCACTGCCTGAGGAACAGAGGGTAACACACTTCACACCTCAGCAATACTGACCCCTTCCTCGCCAAACATGTGTGTATAAGCAACACACACCTCCCTGCTTCACCATCTACTGCAATATTCCTTTCATTTCTCTCTGGATTGATGGATGGGTGGGTGTTGATCATCCAATATCCCGACTTCACTAATGTTCCAAAACCTAGTAAAAAAACCTTCTTCCCTGGATACTAGAGACAGTTACTTCAACAAACCCTTGATTTTAGAAAAAACAGTGAATGAGCAGGTAAGGTGTCCCAATACTTCTGTCCAAATAATGTTGGTACGATAAAGATGGAAAAATGGGAAAAGAAAAGAAGTGAAAGAGAGAGAGAAAAAGGAGGGAGACAGATCGGCTCTCGGCTCGCAGTGTTTAACTGTCTGTTGAGGCGTTCCTCAAACACACACACACACACACACACACACACACACACACACTGAAGTCCTCATGACTCTCCTGAAGCACTTATAATGAACGCTGCTCTTGAGTGCTGGAGGAGATTAGGCTTAACTGAGCCCTCAACAGAACCCTGAGCACAGCCACACACAGCGCAAACCCCACAGTCTCGGACCCACATCTGCAGCTCTCCTGGGTTCACACATATGTGGAGCTTTTCTGCTCACCATACATCATCTATATCATCATCAGACCCTCTTTCTATTCGCTCATCCAGCATGGAGGAAACGTGTGGGCTGTTTTCAGACACTGCTACTGTTTTCATTACTACTTTATCTACCTCATATTTATGTTCTAGTGTGCAACAAAAGGGGGACTGTGCAAGGGTTCTTTAGTGGTTCCAGTACTGTGTCGACCCGCCCCCCACCCCACAAAGGCCTTTTCTTTTAAGGCTCTAGCAGTGGCACACTTTGCCTTGTCTGAATACCCCCCTTTACACTGACTGGCCACTTTATTAGAAACACCTAGCTGTGTCACTTTTACCTATTTGACTTGTAAGCACAAGGTGTGGCATGCTCGTCTGAATGCCCCCGTACAGGCCACTTTATTAGAAACACCTAGCTGGTGTACAGTTGTGAATGGAGGTGGTATTCTATCAGTTCATGCATAATCTGTTTATTGGTGGTCAGTTTCTGACAGCAAGAGATAGCTATAGTCAGTAACTGCTATAGCTAAACGATTACCGAATAATACATCATCATCATGATTAGGACCAAAATCTGAATAATAAATCTAGGTAAAATTAGGTTCCTTAAGTGGTTCTATGAGCTATTTGACTGTTTAAGCAGGTTCTTTGCTTTGTTTAATAGCTCTTCCATCTGATAGCTCAGTTATAGCTCATTTTTGGGTCCAGTATTTAATCCGATAAACCCTTGTTCATGGGCTACACTTCAGTTCTTCAGTTTGACAAACCCTAACACAGAACCCTGTGGGACTCCAGCAAATGTGCTAAATGTGCTAAACAATTACCGTATAATTCATCACGATAAGGACCAAAATCTGAATAATAAATCTTGGTTGCAATGTCTTTAAAAAATTAGGTTCCTTTAGGTTCCTTAAGTGGTTCTATGAGCTATTTGACTTTTTAAGCAGGTTCTTTGCTTTGTTTGATAGCTCTTCCATCTGATAGCTCAGTTATAGCTCATTTTTGGGTCCAGTATTTAATCCGATAAACCCTTGTTCATGGGCTACACTTCAGTTCTTCAGTTTGACAAACCCTAACACAGAACCCTGTGGGACTCCAGCAAATGTGCTAAACCATATAATTCATCACGATAAGGACCAACATCTGAATAATAAATCTAGGTTGCAATGTCTTTAAAAAATGAGGTTCCTTAAGGTTCCTTATTTGGTTCTATGAGCTATTTGACTGTTTAAGCAGGTTCTTTGCTTGGTTAATAGCTCTTCCATATGATAGCTCAGTTGAAGCTAATGTTTGGGTCCAGTATTTAATCCCCTCAACCTTTGTTCATAGGCTACACTTCAGTTCTGACAGAACCCTGTGGGACTCCACCAAATGTGCTAAAACATATAATTCATCATTTTTATGAATGTGTGAATGGAAATACTCCACAATGTCTTTCACATCCATTGACATCCATTGCTCAACATCTCAGAAGACATTTAGGCAGTTCTGCTAGACTGGCAGCTTGGTGTAGAGTGCTGAATGAACACCTACAGCACTGAGCTCTCTCTTACAGCTCCAGTTGGACTTATATAAATATTGTAGGTTGAATCAACAGTGTTTTTTTACTCATTTCTTCCCAGAGAAAACACTTTCTCAAGCAACTCGGCTCGACCCGTGACGACTGATGGGAAAGACGGGCATCAGCTTTTTTTTCCCACTCCCACCTCCCTTCCATTTAATCCTCACTCTCCTCCATCCTCTCTTCCTCCACACGCTTTTAATGGCCACCCGGCTTCTGGGGCAGTGACACTCTCTTTATGTGGAAGTCAGACAGTTCTTCTCGGAGAGGGTAACCCTTCAGTAATTGTGTTCATCTGACTGCAACTCGGTCCGTCTCGTCGGGGAGAGCGAGCGTATGACTGTGCGCGTGAGTTTGCTGACCTCTAGGCCACATGATGACCCTTCTTGTGTGTGTGTTTTTCTTTTTTTTTCGGCACCAGGAGTGTTTTGGGCCTTATATGCAGCTTTCAAACATAGAAAAAAAACCCTACAGCTGCCATTTTAGCTGCTCAATAACCGGGTTCGATGTTTTAGGCTTTTTATAGGTCATTCGTTAAAAGTGTGTGCAGCTTGCCGGCTCTGGCTTGTGACCCCCTGCTTTTATTCACATGAACGGCTGTGCCAGAAAACTAATAGCGCAGCAATTTCAACTACAAAACGTCCAGATTGGAAAAGCAGAGAGGACGCGTTCAGAAACGTGATGCTCCCCACATGTTCTACACTTCAGCGCTATTTATTGCTGCCTCTGTCTCTCGGTGGGGAAGAAGAACTTTAAGGACCAAATACAGGAGAACCAGCAGAAGGCCAGAAAAAGCAGTGCTGACCTGAAGACCTGCAGCCCTCCCCAGAGCTACGAGGCGATAAAGCGCGCCTGGAGCCGACAGGTCGCGTTTCAAAAGCTGCTAACATTCCCGCCACACTTGCAGAATGTGTGAGCTGGGAAAAAGAGGGACGTCCATCAGCGAGTAGCTGCATTTAGCTCATGCTGGATCGGGTCATAAAAACACGCCCTTCACAATCACCCACACACTCACTTCACTGCCCAAAGCTTCGCAGCCAAAGCTTCAGTAATTACACAGCATACTATGGAAAATGACTGAGGTCTTATTTAGCTACACACGACTCAGAACAATAGTGGAGATATAAGGTTCTCTATCATAAAGAAAGATTTAATGTTTTTTTTTTAATGGTCTCGGTTCTATATATAACCAGAACCTTCGCTGAAGAACCACTGAGGAGCCTCCTTTTTAAGGGTGCAGATCTGTGGACCAGCCTGTCTGCCATTGTGATATAGCCTAATTATTAGAAACCTATCCGAAATGCACATATTGAATACTACTACTAGTATAACTTAGTAGACTCAATTATTATTGAGTGGGTTTATTATTCTTAATATTATTAAATAATATTAATAATAATAATAATAAGAAACACACATTTTACTCTTATAGCAAGAGGAACAGTTCACCAGGCAAAGAACCACATAAGCATTCAAATGGTTACACTTCTAAATGTCTTCATTGTCTTCACTGAAGAACTCTTGAAGAACCCCCTTGTGAAGGGCGTAGACCTGACAGTGTTTAGAGAATTAGCTAAAATGCACATATTCAATATTACTACTACACATGTACAATGTAGCCCAACAACGACACTATTAATAATTATAGTATATGTCTGTCTGTCTGTCTGCCTTTTCTTACAGTAAATGGATGGAAACAGTAAATATATGATAGTGGGTAATAAAGGGTACTCCTCTTCTGACCCTCTTTCACAACCCCGCACTCAAAGGCACACCCTTACTGTCTCCAAGAAAATTAATACCAATTCAATGAGTGTAGTGTACAGTAATATGTGTAATTAGTGAAGTGTACTGTAATTAGTGTAGTGTACAGTAATATGTGTAATTAGTGAAGTGTACTGTAATTAGTGTAGTGTACAGTAATATCTGTAATTAGTGTAGTATACTGTAATTAGTGTAGTGTACAGTAATATGCAATTATACAGTCATTAGTGTAGTGTACAGTAATATCTGTAATTAGTGAAGTGTACTGTAACGAGTGTAGCATACAGTAATATCTGTAATTAGTGTAGTGTACTGTAACGAGTGTAGCATACAGTAATATGTGTAATTAGTGTAGTATACTGTAATTAGTGTAGCATACAGTAATATGTGTAATTAGTGTAGTGTACTGTAACGAGTGTAGCATACAGTAATATGTGTAATTGGAGAAGTGTACAGTCATGAGTGTAGCGTACAGTAATGTGTAATTAGTGTAGTGTACTGTAATATGTGTAATTAGTGTAGTATACTGTAATGAGTGTAGAATACAGTAATATCTGTAAATAGTGTAGTCTACTGTAATATGTGTAATTAGTGTAGTGTACAGTACTTAGTGTAGTGTACTGTAACAAGTGTAGCATACAGTAATATCTGTAATTAATGTTGTGTACAGTCATGAGTGTAGTGTACAGTAATATGTGTAAAGTGTACAGTAATTGGTATAGTGTATAGTAATTAGTGAAGTGTGCAGTAACTTGTGTAATTAGTGCACTGTACAGTAATCAGTGTAGTGTATAGTAAATCATGTAATGAGTGTAGTGTTCAGTAATTAGTGTAGTGTACAGTAATAAGTATAATTAGATTACTGTACAGTAGTTAGTAAAGTGTACAGTTATAATTGTAATAAGCAAAAATTTAATTAATTAGTATAGTGTACAGTAATTTGTGTAATTAGTAGTGTACAGTAATTTGTGTAATTAGTATAGTGTACAGTAATTTGTGTAATTACTAGTGTACAGTAATTTGTGTAATTAGTATAGTGTACAGTAATTCATGTAATGAGAGTAGTGTACAGTAATTAGCAAAATGTACAGTAAGTGGCAGCAGTAAGTGCCGTGATCAGTGAGCTTCATTAACCTACTGTAATGACAAGTGCTGGGTTATTATGAATATTATAATTATAATCATTACAGTTAATATTATTACAGCTCACTTTTCCTCGAGCACATGGGGGGGGTCTGGTCTCAGGCAGCAGTATGATGGTAATGTTTCAGCAGGAGCTGCTTTGATAACTGGGAGTGTATTAAGGGATGAATCAGTGTGTGATCAGTCTGCATCTACGTCTGCATGTAAACTAATCCTCCCGCGCTGTCACTCGCATTCCTGCAGCGGGACGGAGACCAGAACCGGATAGAGACGGAAATGTGTGTGTGCTGAGAGTTGAGTGTGTGCTGCCGGTGTGACGATGCAGCACGTTGTTAATTACAGATGATGAAGGAGCAGTGTGTTCAAACTGGAACACCAGACCCCCATCAATAATGTGTGTGAGGTAAGGGGACTCAGATGGAGCAGCCGTCATACACACACACACACACACACAGATTATTATAAAGTTTTAAACAGAAGCAAAATGACTCTTCTTTTTCTGTTTTGGGAGAATCTGTGCCGATGTGCACGAGCCCCCCCCCCCCCCCCCCCCCCACACACACACACACACACACACACCGCCTCACTCTGTGTGTGTGTGAGTATGTGTCCTCTGTACAGCGCAGAACAGCAACGACACGATCACACGCAAGAGTAGAGTGTAAAGGCAGCTTATGATCATTAATGAAATAGAGACCCCTGAGAGAGAGAGAGTGAGAGAGAGAGAGAGAGAGAGAGAGAGAGAGAGAGAGAGAGAGAGATGACATGAAAGAAAGAATGAGAGAGAAAGAGAAAGAGAGAGACAATGAGAGAAAGAGAAAATAAGCAAAGACAAAAGAAAAAAGGCAAAAAAAAATGTAGACAAAAAAAAAGTGAAATTAGAAAATAAGAAAAATAATGAAAAGACGTACAGGAAAAAGACAAAGACAGAATGTGAGGCGAAGACAAAAACGGAAAGAAACAAAGAAAAAAGTCAGGAAAGAAATAAAGGAAACAGAAAGAAGGACAACAAAAAAGACAGAAAGAAGGACAACATATAGAAAGAGAGACAAGAAAGAAGGACAACAAATAGAAAGAGAGACACGAAAGACAGAAAGAAGGACAACATATAGAAAGAGAGACAAGAAAGACAGAAAGAAGGACAACAAAAAAGACAGAAAGAAGGACAACATATAGAAAGAGACAGAAAGAAGGACAACATATAGAAAGAGAGACAAGAAAGACAGAAAGAAGGACAACAAAAAAGACAGAAAGAAGGACAACATATAGAAAGAGACAGACAAGAAAGACAGAAAGAAGGACAACAAAAAAGACAGAAAGAAGGACAACATATAGAAACAGACAGATATAGAAAGTCAACAAAATAAATGGACAAAAAAGAAAGACAGTAAGAAGAACAACACACAAAAGAACAAAAAAGAAAGACAACAGAGAGACAAAAAAGAAAATTTACATTTACATTTACGGCATTTAGCAGACGCTCTTCTCCAGAGCGACTTGCAAAGTGCTTTGCTATTTACCCAAGAAATAGGATACCTCTAAGCTTAGACAAGCTTAAACACACAATCAAACAATGACAAAGCAAAAAGGACAAATTATAAAAGAGAAGAGAAAACAGGACAAACAGCAGGACACAGAAGGAAAGACAAGGACAGAAAAAAAGACATAATGACAGAAGAAAGCAGACAGAGAAACGAGGACAGAGACAGAAGAGAGAAGGAAGGAAAGTGAAAGATCACAAGAAACAGTGAAACGACATCAAAGCAAGAGGAAAAAGAGAAGGACATAAAGGAAGACAGAGGAAAAGAGACAGACGGTAAGAAGCAGAAAGAATGATTAAAGGAGAGAGAGTCCGAGAGAAAGAACCTCAGACAGACTGCAGGTGATCGTCTCCAGGAAAAGCTTCAGCAGAACTTTTTTTTTTTTGGCCGGGACTCTCGTTCTCACCTGTCCGTTCTTGCACAGGTCAGCCCACATGCTGGTGCCGTCGCCACCCCTCATCAGGACGTGGTAGATGAAGAAGTAGGTGCCCGGCACGCCACAGATGAACTTTCCGGACACGCCGTCGTAGTTGTTGCCCAGGTTGGTCACCACGTCGTCGAACTTGAGGATCTCGTAGCCCTCGTGCGGGTTCTTGAGTCCCGCGTAGAAGGCCACCCTCGGCTGCGTGTTGTAGGTGACTGTGCTGATAGCTCCGTTGCTTCCCGAGCCCACGACGCTCCGGCCCCGGTCCCCTCGGTCCCCCGGGGGCCCCATCGGACCCGGGGGGCCTGGCTCTCCGGGAGGGCCTGGAGGTCCCGGTTTGCCCGGCCGTCCCGGCTTCCCCTGCGGCCCCTGGACGAGCGTGGAGGGCGGGAGCAGGTTGGTGCTGCTGTGGTCGGCTGCCAGCGCCTCGGCCTCGGCCTGAGCGGAGGAAGAGGAGCCGGTGCTGGCGGTCCCCGTGGCCACGGCGGCGCCCCCTTTGCTCAGGTAGGGGTCGCACACCATGCGGCAAGTGCCTAGCATCTCGTAGTGGCCGCTGCTGCTGCCGTCAGCGCCCACAGAGCTGACCAGGACCGGGATGAGCACCACCAGCACCAGGACCAGCATGACCCCGACGGCGGCCGCCACCAGGGTCTTCCTGCCCAGGCTGAGGCGTGGCAGCGGCTGGGCGGCCAGGGTGGGTCTGCCGGGGGCCGAAATTTTGGCTGCTGGATGAGGGGGGCAGGGGGATCTAGAGACTGAGAGACAGTCCGGGTGGGCGGAATGGTGGGTTAGAGGACTTGAGGAATAACTCTTTTAAGTTCCTTGCTGGACGACAAACGGGAAAGAAGTGAAAAAAGACAGTCTGGATGGTGCGACGCTCTCAAATCCTTGTCGGAGAACAGTCAGAGAAGGAGGCGTCTCGGAAAGTCTCGGAAAGGGGGTTGGGAGCTTTAAGATCCTTCCTGGACGAGCGCTGGAGAGATAAAGACTGGAAGGAAGTCCAAAAGATCTTGAGGATCCCTACTGGACGTCTTCTTTGAGAAGAGATAAGGAAAAATACGGGAGCATGCCGGCTACAGAGGGAAATTCCTACTGGACGATTCCCGGGGAGATGAAGACGGGCGCAAGCTGGGTGAAGTGGAAAGGCTCTAGATTCCCGAGAAGTGTGCTGAGTGAAGAGTGAAGAGTGCGCGAGGCAGAAAGCGACCCGTACACACACTCTTACACTCACACACACACGCTCGCTCCAGCGCTCCCCAGCGCACGCTCTTTCTCTCTCTGTCTCTCTCCCTCTATCTCTCTCTCTCTCTCTCTCTCTTACTCTTTCTTGCACCTTGCTCCTGGCTGGCTCGCTTTGGCTTTGCTGGAGTGGGGAAGAGACTGGAGTCTCGCGCACCTCCTGAATCCCCGCCCCCACACACACACATACACACTCACACGCCCTTAAAATAAAGTCAATCCCAGTGTGTGGTGGAAAGAGAGAGAGAGAGAGAGAGAGAGAGAGAGAGTTGCTGCTCTGTGCTGTGGGGGAAGAAAGTGAGGGTGGCAGAGAGAGAGAGAGAGGTAGAGAGAGAGAGAGAGGGTGGGTCTGTTTGCAGAGGCGGATTCTCAGATGGAGGGATTTATACTGACCCTCTCTCTCTCTCTGTCGCTCTCTCTCCTCTCTCTTTTTCGCTCTCTTTCACTCACACTCGCGCTCCTCCGCTCGCGCCGTCCTCTCTCCTCCCTTTCCAGCTCTCGAGCTGTGAGCTGGAGCACCGAAGAGCGCAGAAAAAGGAGGAGGAGAAGGAGGACGGGAGTGAGAGACAAGACAGGAAGAAAGGAAAAGCGGAGAGGAGGAAGAGGGGGAAGGATAGCAGAGTGGACAGGGAGGCAGAAGTGTGTGGGAGGCAAACTAAGAGGCGTGTGAGGAGAACAGTGGAGCGTAGAGAAGTCTGACTGACAGTGATCTGACTGTAAGAACACCGACAGGATCACTGTGGTGTTAAACAGCACAGCGAGGTCAGTGGTCTCAACTACAGAAGTGCATTGTGTCCACAGACCATCTGCTCCTGGGGGTCACGAGTTCGAATCCCAAGCCATGCAGCTTTGCCATCAGCAGCCGAAGACAGAGGGAGCACAATTAGCCGTGCTCTCCCCGGGTGGGTAGAGGGTGGTCTCTTTACTCTCATCATTCCTAAAGCGATGTTGGCCAACACAGGCGGCAGTAGGACTTACAAACAGGTGGGTTAATTTGCAGTAGCAAATTGGGAGAAAAAAAGGGGGGAATTGACAAAAGTATTGGGACACCTTAATTTTTTGCTTCTTCTGAAATTAAGGGCATTAAAACGAGCATTTAGCAACAACACTGTGAGGTCAGGATGTTGGATGATCACCAACCCACTTCATTCCCAACTCATCCCAAAAGTATTGGGACAACATTCCAGAAAATGCAGTTCCACTGCTCTACAGCTCCACAATGCTCTAGCCCATGCTTGGCATTAAGCATGGCACCAATAGGGTTATGCTTATCTGCTCTGAGAGTCTCTACAAGGACTAGACGATGTGTGTGTGTATGCATTTGCACATCTGTGTCAGCAATAGGTTTGACTTAAAGTAGCTGAATGCATTTATGTAAAGGGGTATCCACAAATATTTGGACATATAGTGTACATCATCGCTGCCATGCAAAAAGCTAGTATCTCCATTTTTTCCATTTCCCTTTTTGAACAAAATTTCAAATCAGGCAGTTGTTCTCTACATTCTGTCAGAATTTCCTAAAGAATGGACCAATAGAAATGTTCCAAAGGAATTTGGAGCAAAATCTTTTTTACATTGACTTTCATTAAAAGGATTTTTCCTTATTCTGTAAAGTTGACTTTTTGGAGATAAGAGGTATTTGCAAAGTGGTAACCTCAATTGTTTGAATATAACCATGCTAGGACCCCACTTGTGTTAGTAAACTAGCTAGTTATTGGCTACACATTTGCACTGATAATTTGCATCATTCACAATACACAGGGGCAGCTTAATGTGTCTATGTGCCATATCTTCCTGGCAATGTGAAAAATACTGTACACACAGTTCTGGGTTCAACTCCAGGCCACGATGTTGCAAATTTTAGTCTAGGAGTTGCTGGTGTTGCGTAGTGGATAACAACACTGTTATTTATGTAGAAATATAGGATTCGGTTCCCAATATGTTACAAAATATGTTACAAATATAGCACATAACTACGATTCTGAATCCCACTGTACTTCTAAGCATAATTTACTGTTAAATAAGACTTAAGAGAAATTATTACAGAGTACGTAAAGGGAGTGATAGTAGATGTACACGTTTAGTTAAAGGAAAGTAGAGGGTACAAAGTTTCACTTCAATTTATAGCCTGTACAGCATTACAGTACAGTACAGTACTACATTACAGTGTACTTAAGAGCAAGTTACAGGAACACACCCCGTACTAAGCTTTACCTCCACCATACTTAACAGTTCAGGGTACTAACCTATACCTAACAGCTATACCTTCACCATACTTAACAGTACATAGTACTAAGCTATACCTCCACCATACTTAACAGTACATAGTACTAAGCTATACCTCCACCATACTTAACAGTACATAGTACTAAGCTATACCTCCACCATACTTAACAGTACATAGTACTAAGCAATACCTCCACCATACTTAACAGTTCAGGGTACTAAGCTATACCTTCACCATACTAAACAGTACATAGTACTAAGCTATACCTCCACCATACTTAACAGTACATAGTACTAAGCTATACCTCCACCATACTTAACAGTACATATTACTAAGCTATACATCCACCATACTTAACAGTTCAGGATACTAAGCTAAACCTCCACCATACTTAACAGTTCAGGGTACTAAGCTATACCTCCACCATACTTAACTGTACGGGGCACTAAGCTATACCTCCACCATACTTAACAGTACATAGTACTAAGCTATACCTCCACCATACTTAACAGTACATATTACTAAGCTATACCTCCACCATACTTAACAGTTCAGGATACTAAGCTAAACCTCCACCATACTTAACAGTTCAGGGTACTAAGCTATACCTCCACCATACTTAACAGTACATAGTACTAAGCTATACCCCCACCATACTTAACAGTACATATTACTAAGCTATACCTCCACCATACTTAACAGTTCAGGATACTAAGCTAAACCTCCACCATACTTAACAGTTCAGGGTACTAAGCTATACCTCCACCATACTAAACAGTACATAGTACTCAGCTATACCTCCACCATACTTAACAGTACAGGATACTAAGCAATACCTCCACCACACTTAACAGTACGGGGCACTAAGCTATACCTCCACCATACTTAACAGTACATAGTACTCAGCTATACCTCCACCATACTTAACAGTACAGGATACTAAGCAATACCTCCACCATACTAAACAATACATAGTACTAAGCTATACCTCCACCATACTTAACAGTACAGTATACTAAGCTAAACCTCCACCAGACTTAACAGTACAGGGTACTAACCTATACCTACACCCTAATCAGCACTAGTGCAGGGGGTTAGGATGAATCTAGAGGCCTTAAAAATTATAAATTAAGGATAGTGTAATATATTCTAATGGGGCCCAAAATCCCAGGCAGCATCCCTGCCTACCTGTGTAACACGGTTCAAATGAAAGTCACTCTGTATAAGAGCATCAGATGCTGTAACTGTAAATAGTACTGAGTAAATAAGTACCTCAGCCCTAAAAAACCCATTAGAAAGCTGTTGGGTTTCCTGGGCCTTTCTATACACTAGGTAATATCAGTGTTCTTTGATTCATGGGATGATTTACTAGCAGACAAGCGGGAGAGACTTTTCTTTTTTTGGACACATTTTATACGCCAGCACTCTTCTCCTCATTGACTGACATTAGAATAAACTATACATGAACATCAGCCAGCATTTTGCAAATTCACACACACACACACACACACTGCAGCCTCAGGCACTGCTACTATTACCAGCCCTCTGCTAACGCTGCTTCTAATAATACTAACACTACTGTCAGACAAACGTTCAAATGACGCCTTGATCTAGCAGCATCTTCTCATCACACGTTCAAACCTGAACCCAGCGTGGTCTCCTCACTGTTGTTCTCCCTGTTGTTCTCCCTCACAGCCCAAACCTTCATAAGTCTTTGACAGTACTGTACTGCTTTCCTCCGCATACCCCCTCTTCATTGATCAGCCGCAAGTGTAAAAATGTCAGCTGTCCTGCATCGTCCTCATAGATGGATTGAGTTCTCACATGGGACCCTTAATTCAATCAAAGCTGCCGATCGATGGATGGGACGCTCAAAAACGCACCACAGCCCAATAAGGAACCATTTCTGAACGGGGGGATGGGGGGGTGGGGGGTGGGTGCAGGGAAATGGGATGCATATTGGCAGCTGAGAAAAAAAGAGAAAAATACAATAACAGCACAGGAAAGATGAAGGTGCTCACACACATTGACACACATACACGCCGCGTACACACACATATGAATGTACCTGTATACACACACACACACACACCTTCAAACTTTAACTCAAATAAGTTTAGTCTAAAGTTCTCCTAACTCACTTTATTGCTTCTGCATCTGTAGCTCCGCCCCTCAATTGTTTGTGAACGTGTGGTGTTGGTGGAGTTAGATCAGCAGGAGCTCATACAAGTGCACCTCAAGAAATTCCTGACATCTGTGCGAGCTCCTGTCCTGTCCACTGGTGGCGCTGTTTTGCCAAATACACAAAACCCATTTTCCCTGTTATGGAGCTTCTAAAGAAGGAAACTCCTGCAGAAACTGTAAGACGTTCACAGTCTATTATGGTTATGGTTAAGTTAAGTTTTAGTTTTAGGTGTAGTAGATTAGGTTTAGGTTTAGGTGTAGCGGACTGAGTGTAGGTTTAGGTGTAGTAGGTTAAATTTAGTTTTAGGTGTAGTTGGTTAAGTTTAGGTGCATTAGGTTACGTTTAGGTTAAGGTGTAGTGGGTTAAGTTTAGTTTAGGTTTAGGTGTAGTAGATTAAGTTTAATTTTAGGTTTAGGTGTAGTAAATAACATTTAGGTTAAGGAGTAGTGGGTTAAGTTTAGTTTAGGTTTAGGTGTAGTAAATTATGTTTAGGTTTAGGTGTAGTGAGTTATGTTTAGTTTAAGATTAGGTGTAGCGGGTTAAGTGTAGGTTTAGGTGTAGTGGGTTAGGTTTAGGTTAGGTTTAGGTGTAGTAAGTAAAATTTAGGTTTAGGTGTAGTTGGTTAAGTTTAGGTGCATTAGGTTACGTTTAGTTTTAGGTGTAGTGGGTTGAGTTTAATCTTAGGTGTGGTGGGTAAAGTTTAGGTTGAGGTGTAGTGGGTTAGGTTTAGATGTAGTCAGTTAAGTTTAGGTGTAGTAGGTTAAGTTTAGGTTTAGGTGTAGTGTGTTAAGTTTAGGTGTAGTGTTACCTGTAGGTGTAGTGGGTTAAGTTTAGGTGTAGGTGTAGTGGGTGAAGTTTAGGTTTTGGTGTTGTGTGTTGAGTTTAGGTGTAGTGGGTTAAGTTTAGGTGTAGGTGTAGTGGGTAAAGTTTAGGTTTTGGTGTTGTGGGTTAGATTTATGTTTAGGTGTAGCGGCTGAAGTTTAGGTTTTGGTGTAGTGTGTTGAGTTTAGGTGTAGTGGGTTAAGTTTAGGTTTAGGTGTAGTGGGTAAAGTTTAGGTTTTGGTGTAGTGTGTTGAGTTTAGGTGTAGTGGGTGAAGTTTAGGTTTTGTTGTAGTGTGTTAAGTTTAGGTGTAGTGGGTTAAGTTTAGGTTTAGGTGTAGTGGGTAAAGTTTAGGGTTTTGGTGTAGTGTGTTGAGTTTAGGTGTAGTGGGTGAAGTTTAGGTTTTGGTGTAGTGTGTTGAGTTTAGGTGTAGTGGGTAAAGTTTAGGTTTTGGTGTAGTGTGTTGAGTTTAGGTGTAGTGGGTAAAGTTTAGGTTTTGGTGTAGTGGGTAAAGTTTAGGTTTTGGTGTAGTGTGTTGAGTTTAGGTGTAGTGGGTAAAGTTTAGGTTTTGGTGTAGTGGGTAAAGTTTAGGTTTTGGTGTAGTGTGTTAAGTTTAGGTGTAGTGGGTGAAGTTTAGGTTTTGGTGTAGTGTGTTGAGTTTAGGTGTAGTGGGTAAAGTTTAGGTTTTGGTGTAGTGTGTTGCATTTAGGTGTAATGGGTTACGTTTAGGGGTAGGTGTAGTGTGTTGAGTTTAGGTGTAGAGGGTTAGGTTTTGGTGTAGTGGGTTAAGTTTAGATTTAGGTGTAGTGTGTTAACTTTAGGTGTAGTGGGTTGACTTTAGGTGTAGTGGGTTAAGTTTAAGTGTAGTGGGTTAAGTTTAAGTGTAGTGGGTTGAGTTTTGGTGTAGTGGGTTAAGTTTTGGTTTAGGTGTAGTGGGTTATACCTTTAGGTGTAGTGGATTATACCTTTAGGTGTAGTGGGTTACGTTTAGGTGTAGTGGGTTAAGTTGGGGTGTAGTTTTCATTTGAATTGATTGTTTTATTAAAATAAAAACTAAATGTAAAATGAGACGACCCACCACTGCTGTTTTATCCTGCTTTGTTTGGCTGCAGACGTCCTGCTGCATCATCCATGAAGAAAAGAAGGAGGAAGGACAGAGACGGAGCTCTGGAACGATGATGAAAAAAATGAGTGTTAAAAGGAAAGCTAAAGAAAGGGTCAGGTGGTGAGAGCAAACAGAGCAGAGGGCAGCAGACATACAGTGATAATGAATCAGCAAAAAGGTGGAGAACAGCAGGGGAGAGAGAGAGAGAGGGAGAGAGGGAGAGAGATAGTAAAAAGGGAGATGAGAGGGAGGAAAGAATTGAGAGAGAGAGAGAGAGAGAGAGAGAGAGAGAGAGAGAGAGAGAGAGTGTAAAGGAGGACAAAAGAAGAAGGAGGAGTGAGAGGAAGAGAGCACAGATTACGGAAAGTGAGAGAGGAAAAGGGAAAGAGGGGGGAGAGGAAAGAAGAGAGACAACAGGGGGCAGAAGGGGTGAAGCAACAGAGAAAGGAGAGAGAAAGTAGAAGAGAAAAAAGTAAAAAGGAGAGAAATGAGGGGCAGAAGAGAAAGGAGAAAGAGGGTGGGAGTGAGAAAAGAGGTGAATCAACAGAGAGAAGAAGAGAGGAAGAGAAAGAGAAGAGGAAAGGGAGAGAGAGAGGAGAGTATAGAGGAAAGTGAGGAAAGAGAGATGGAGAGAAATAGGGGGAAAGAGAAGAGTGTGAGGACAGAGAGAGAGAGAGAGAGAGAGAGAGAGAGAGAGAGAGAGAGACAAGGGTGAGAAAGAGGGGGAAGAACAGGGAAAAGAGAGAAAGAGAAATGCAGAGGGTGAGAGACAAGAAAAGTAAAGAAGGGAAGGGAGGAGAGAAAGAAGAGAGAGGGACAAAGACGTAAAAGGACAGATGCAGAAAGCAGAGGGGAAAGAGAGGGAGAGAGCAAGCTAGGATGAGACAGAGAGAGAGAGAGAGAGAGAGAGAGAGAGAGAGAGGAGATACTGAGAGAGATACTGAGAGAGATATTAGTATTTGTCTGTCATGTTTCTATTAGCTTTGATTGGTTGAATAAAGAGGAAGTGTGGTCCTCAGTAGTGACCTTTCGTGCCTGCAAACAATCAGACATCTCAATTTCACAGCGATAAGACGATAAGATGTATCTCTCTCTCTCTCTCTCTCTCTCTCTGTCTGTCCTCTATTATATTGCCAGTACTAATTGAGGAGCTGTTCGTCTGGCTGTAGTGCTGAAACGAGCCTGTAATGAGCCAGAGTGCTGCTATTTTTCTTAATATTGAGTGTCACTGTCCCCTTCCTGCATTATCAGTTCAATTCAATTCAATTCACGAGCTTCGCCGGCGTGACGGGGTGGTACAGTATCACAACAGCATAGGGAAGCACATTTTATGTGTTTTTTTTCTTTCTGGGTCGCTTATGATCAGTTAATTCTGCACACACTGAGAAAAAGGAAGTGCATGATTGCCTGGGTGTTTTTAGCTAATCTAGGCTTAACTCACAGCTCCTTTCTTTTCTGTTTGGCTGGCTCAGCTAACTGGTTTTAGTGTATTTAGTGGAACTAGTTACCTAGCAGACACTTTACAGTGCACCTGTTCTGTCACTGCCGGTTCTATTACATTTCCTCCACTATAACAGCCTGGCTGGAGAGCAGAGAGGATTTCTGTCATTATGTGGAGCACAGACAGAAAGGCATCCTGTGGATCTAAAAGCCTGGACTGTTGTTTGTTTGCATTTTGTGTTTGTCTGTTCTCTGTTTTTTCAAGTGGGAATGGATATATATATATATATTTATATATATATATAATTTCTCTTGTGGATCCTGGTTTGGCCAGCATGCACCTGCTCAGAGGTTTAAAGGTTTATAGGGCTGCAATAAAGTTTAGACAGAATTTCGTTTGTTTACATTTCAATCCAGATAAAGGATGAGGTTCATTAGTCTATAGTCGAAATGACACTAGATTTTATTGGTCTATGTCATGGGGGGTTAGGCTCACAGAGATGGACTCAGTGCAAGTAGTTTATTAACCAAAACAAGACAAACAAAAGGGGGCAAGTGAGACAAGATGCAGCAGCTAAAGGGAATAAGCGTGAACAGTGATCAACATAACCAGAACATGGCAAACAAGAGGGCGAAAACAAACAGACCTGAGACCGGGGGTTAAGATGGGGAACCAGCTACTTGGCAAGAGCTGCTAGGCCGACCCAACCTGGAACTGCTGTGTGGCAGAGGGTCGCCTAGCTGGAACGAGAGTCGTGGGTATCTCTTCGTGGAACGCGAGCGAACCTTGCTGAATACTCGAACCTCCGGGTTGCCTGCTGGTAAACAACGGAGTCGAGTCAAAGCTGGCCTAATCACTATGTGCTCACAGGCGGGAACCTCTTGGGCTACCTTAAGGTTCCTTAACCGTTTATCCATTTAATTCTCGGCTCCGAAACAGAGCGTCGGAGCCCCTTAAGTACCCCCAGTCTCAGGTGAAACACATCAACTAAACAAGACGTGCTAAACCTGAACCAAAACACGTGAACAAAACACTGAGCCGAACATACATAAACACAAATGAACAAAAACCGAGTCCGTGAATCAAAACCAGAACGGAAACACAAAACAAGAGTGTGTGAGTCTGTGGGTGGCGGCTCGGAATCGCCCCAGGGGAGGGTGCGATACTGAGGGGCTGACAGTCTACAGTAAAGATTAGACAGAATTTTATTTTTCTACTGTTAAGATTAGACAGAATTTCATTGGTCTACCGGTGAGATTAGATCACATTTCTACAGGCTACAGCCAAAATTATACAGAATTTATTTGGGTTACAGTTCTCAGGTTCTCAGGCTACTATCAGAATTAGACAGAATGTCATTGGTCTACAATCAAGATTAGACAGAATGGCACTGGTCTACAGTCAAGATTAAACAGGATGTCACTGGTCTACAGTCAAGATTAGACAGAATGGCACTGGTCTACAGTCAAGAATAGACAGAATGTCATTGGTCTACAGTCAAGATTAGACAGAATGTCATTGGTCTACAGTCAAGATTAGACAGAATGTCATTGGTCTACAGTCAAGATTAGACAGAATGGCATTGGTCTACAGTCAAGATTAAACAGAATGTCATTGGTCTACATTCAAGATTAGACAGAATGGCACTGGTCTACAGTCAAGATTAGACAGAATGTCACTGGTCTATAGTCAGGATTAGACAGAACAGCACTGGTCTACATTTAAGATTAGACAGAATGTCATTGGTCTACATTCAAGATAAGACAGAATGGCACTGGTCTACAGTCAAGATTAGACAGAATGGCACTGGTCTACATTCAAGATTAGACAGAATGGCACTGGCCTACAGTCAAGATTAGACAGAATGTCATTGGTCTACATTCAAGATTGGACAAAATGGCACTGGTCTACAGTCAAGATTAGACAGAATGTCATTGGTCTACAGTCAAGATTAAAAAGAATGTCATTGGTCTACATTCAAGATTAGACAGAATGGCACTGGTCTACATTCAAGATTAGACAGAATGTCATTGGTCTACAGTCAAGATTAGACAGAATGTCATTGGTCTACAGTCAAGATTAGACAGAATGGCATTGGTCTACAGTCAAGATTAGACAGAATGTCATTGGTCTACAGTCAATATTAAACAGAATGTCATTGGTCTACATTCAAGATTAGACAGAATGGCACTGGTCTACAGTCAAGATTAGACAGAATGTCACTGGTCTATAGTCAGGATTAGACAGAACAGCACTGGTCTACATTTAAGATTAGACAGAATGTCATTGGTCTACATTCAAGATTAGACAGAATGGCACTGGTCTACAGTCAAGATTAGACAGAATGGCACTGGTCTACATTCAAGATTAGACAGAATGTCATTGGTCTACAGTCAAGATTAGACAGAATGTCATTGGTCTACATTCAAGATTAGACAGAATGTCATTGGTCTACAGTCAAGATTGGACAAAATGGCACTGGTCTACAGTCAAGATTAGACAGAATGTCATTGGTCTACATTCAAGATTGGACAAAATGGCACTGGTCTACATTCAAGATTAGACAGAATGTCGTTGGTCTACAGTCAAGATTAGACAGAATGTCATTGGTCTACAGTCAAGATTAGACAGAATGTCATTGATCTACAGTCAAGATTGGACAAAATGGCACTTGTCTACATTCAAGATTAGACAGAATGTCGTTGGTCTACATTCAAGATTGGACAAAATGGCACTGGTCTACATTCAAGATTAGACAGAATGTCATTGGTCTACATTCAAGATTGGACAAAATGGCACTGGTCTACATTCAAGATTAGACAGAATGTCGTTGGTCTACAGTCAAGATTGGACAAAATGGCACTTGTCTACATTCAAGACAAGACAGAAATGAATTGGTCTACTATTGAGATTAGATAGAATTTCAATGGGCTACAGCCACAATTATACAGAATATAATTGGCTTACAGATGATTAGACAGACACATTTCATTGACCTGCAGTCAAGTTTAGACAGAATATTATTTGTCTGCCTTACACTTGAGATTACACACAATTTCATTGGTCAGAATTTGATGGGGCGACAGTTGAGTTCAGACAGGATTTTCTCAGGCTACTCTTTGGGTTGTCAAATTCTATTGTTCTACAGTCAGTTGTGGACAGAATTGCACTGGTCTACAGTCCAGTTGAGAGAGGATTCTGTTGAGCTAGACAGAATTTCGCCTCACATTTAGAACCGTGGACTGGGTGAACTTGTTAGCGAATGTTCTTGGGCTGTGTTTGATTTCGGTTCAAATTGTCATGCCAGATTAAAGCTGTAATGCATGGGAACTCTGGGAGCAGGACTGCGGTTTGCTGTCAGTCACAGGACAAATGCATTAGTACACTTTCGAGTGTGTGCCACATGACCCGAGGATGAAACTGTTGTACCGTCTGAGTGCTGTAAAGAGCAGCAGAATAGAAGGACGTTTTCCTTCAAAGCTTTCAGTTTTCAGCCCTTAACCTCTAGGCACTGCATCCAATTCAGAGCCCCTAACCTTTAGTCTATCAGATTGAGGGCTGCGTGCCAGCAAGGTTTATGGGAAACCATGACAACGAAAACAAAGACAAAAAGGAGAGGATGAATGGAAATGAATTGAGGGGATGGAAGACTAAAAGTGAGGAGTCTAAAGAGCCTCTGCAGTGAACTGAGAGGGGATGATTTGAAATGTAAAATGAAACATTCATTTTTACAATGCACGTGTATAATGTATACTCACTCTCTCGCTCCCTCTCTCTGTTTTCTTAATAATATAGCCAAAGCAATCTCTCTTTCGGGCTTCTCCTGTCGTCTGCTGGTCCGCTGTGTTGTGGGGTTTCATCCCTGATTGGTTCTTTCACTTCCTCTCTCGGCTCTGACTTTATCAAAGACCGTTATTCAGCACTGATGCTGAGGACTCCAGCAGTGGAGGCAGAGAGTGCATGGTGTGTGTTTATGAGTGCATTCGACCACTTTAGGTTGCACTCTCTGCTGATACAGATGTATATATGCAAATGCATATAGCATATAGCACCCACCTAACAAACACTTTGCAACACCATAGAAACCCACTTTGTAAAATCCTAGCAAATTAGCTTGCAACATCATTGTACCCACCCAGAATACCACAGCAACCATCTAACAACACCTACAACATACTAACCACCAAGCACTAACCAATATAGCAGACACCAAGCAACATCAATGCAACCACTTGTGATATCATTGCAACCACCTAGCAATGTCATAGCAATCATCTGGAATACCACAGCAACCAGCTAGCAGTTTAATGCTATTGACCACATAGGAACAGCCTAGCAGCTGCTTGGAAGTGGGCACTGCTTATGCTGAGCAACCAGTCTGCATCTGCTTCAGAAAATCCATTTTTTTGAGTTATTTTATCTAATCTTCTGAAAGATCTCATGAAAAATGAAGAACTTTGTTCTTGATGGCGATTTTAAACAGAAAAAAAATGACAGCCGGTGTCTGACATTTGCACAGCTGTGTACATTACTGGTTTTATTGTGTAATTGTGGACCATTTCCACTGGTCCATTCATCAAAAAGTGTTCAGAATCAAGGACAGTGTAAAAACAACGACAGTGTTGGATGAGTACTCTGGAATACACTTTACTACAGTGTGTTATATTTTCAAAGGGGTTCGGACTAAAATATTGTTCCCACATCTCTTTGTACCGTCTCCACACTAGTCTTTCAGGCTTTTGAAGGAACAGTAGAAAAAGATAAAAGAACAAAACAGGTCAAGAAGAAAAAAGACAAAGCTAAAACACAAACACACACACACACACACACACAAACATAGAAACACTCAGAAATTGTCAAACTTACAAAGTTGTGTCAGAACAGCAGTTCATCTTTAATTATCAACAAAACAACCAAGAATAAGCTCTTCTGTACTTTTGAAGGAAATAGCACAGCAAGGCTTTTTGCAAGATTTTGGAGGAGCACTGCTGTGAGGATTTGATTGCTTTCAGCGACAAGAGTGTTACTGAGGTCAGGATGTTGGATGATCACCACCCCACTCCCTCAACTCCCCAAATCAATCCAAAAGTACTGGATGGAGCACCACCATCATTCCAAAGAACACAGCAGTCCCACTGCTCCACAGCTCAATGCTGGGAGGCTTTATAGCCCTCTACTAGCCCACGCCTGCCATTAGACAGCATGTCATTGATCTGCTCCAGAGAGTCTTATTCTATTGGCTATAATACTTCTCTACAGGGACTAGACAAGCTGTGTGTCTATGTGCATTTGCACATCTGTGTCAGCAAAAAGTGCAACTTCCTAACCCTCATCTTGAGCCTAATCCTTACCTTAACCTCAACCCAAGACCTAATCCTAACCATAATTCCGGCCACAGTTGAAGATTTCTCTGTAAGCCAACGAAGCCTTGTATATTCTCCCTTCTCACATTTAAAGCAGCATTATGTAAAAATTAGATTTTATTTCCTGCTCTTGGGCTCCCCCTATAATTGGAGAGTGTAATTAACTTTTACTCCACTGTAGTAAATACTAATCATTCTTTGCAGGCCTGTCATGGACAGCTGTACACGTGCATTTGTTGACAAGCTGAAAGATGCAGAAGCAGCATCTGATGGTTGAGAAGCATGTGGGCTGAGGCGGTAGAGTAATACTATAGGATTTTACACTATTATGACACGTGTTACGCAGCTCTGGAGAGAGGTCTCGTAAAGCTTCATAGTGCAGTAGCAGCGTTCTGGCCTGGAGTGGAAATGGCAGAGACGGCAGTCTGACTAGTACAGTCAGTGGATCATCAGCATGATTCTGAAGCTGCTGTTTTATGGTTAAATTGTTACATAATGCTGCTTTAACTAGAATATAAAATCTTGTTAAATGAATGTATGTATGTTTGTTCATTAAATCAGAATTTGGTACTTTGATACGCTGAAGCTCCAGATCACGCTGTACAGTGTGGGCCTCTGTAAGTGGAGCTTCTACATGTCCTCAACACGCCTCCGGGAGCAAACCTCAGTGACTTGTGAAAAAAACGTAAAAAATACAGCAGTATGAGTTTGCCTGGTTTCTCCTGAGCTAAAAGCTTTTACAGACAGATTAATGTAAAGCTGCAGGACCTGCTCTGCTCCACCTGAAGAAAGCTTTAGAGTGGACACTGCCAATCAGCTGTAAGGCCCAGCGGGGCTATCCTATCCTAACCTTTCCACTCTACTCTGCGTACACATCCACATTAAAGACATAGAGAAAGCGACAGAGCGAGAGAGAGAGAGAGAGAGAGAGAGAGACATAAAGAGTGAATGTTTTTTGTGTATGTGTCTATGCACCTTTGCCTGTCCCTTTGTCTCCATTTGTGGATGTCATTTAATCCCTTAAATGATCACTTGTCTCCAGTGAAAACAGGCATGTTATAAATATGGAAAATGCAGATTGTGAAGTTTAATTTATTTATTTATTTATTTATTTATTTTTGGCTGTGTACAGTTTTATTTAGCTTGTGATTTTGTATATGATTTCATTTTATATTATTGTATAACTCTATGTAAGTAAAAACAACACATGTTTCATAATTAATGTTTTATTTGAGTTTAGTTTGGGTTGAATGGAAGTTAGTTTGAGTTAAAGTTAGTTTAAGCTGAAAGGAGGTAAGTTTAAGTTGAGTTGATGTAAGCCTTAGTTGGTTAGTTTGAATTGAGTTAAAGTTGAATGGAAGTTAGTTGAAGTTGAGTTAAAGTTAGTCTGAGTTGGTCAGTTTAGGTCAGTTTGAGCTGAGTTTGAGCTTAAATTAAGTTAGTTTAGGCTCAGTTGGTCAGTTTGAACTGAGCTAAGTTAGTTTAAGCAGATTTGGTCTGTTTGAATTGAGTTGAAGTTAGTTTAAGTTGAATGGAAATTAGTTTAAGTTGAGTCGAAGTTAGTTTAAGTTGAATGGAAGTTTAAGGTTTAAGTTGAGTTGGTCAGTTTAGGTCAGTTTGAGCTGAGTTTGAGCTTTAAAGAAGTTAGTTTGGACTCAGTTTGAGCTAAGTTAGTTTAAGCAGATTTGGTCAGTTTGAGTTGAGTTAAGTTGTTTGAGTTGGTCAGTTCACATTGAGGTGAAGATATAGTGGATCAGGTTAAGCTGAGTTCAAGTTGGTTAGAGCTGTTGGTCAGTTCAATTTTAGTTTAGTTTGTTAGTCTAAGTTGAGAAAGTCAATTTAAGGAAAGTTGAAATTGAGTTAAATTGGTCAGTTTGAGTTGTAGAAGATGTTACCTTGGGCAGAGTTAAAGTCAGTTAATGTTGATATTTAAGATTTAATTTCTTTGAATTGTGTTGGAAGTTGAGGTTAAGTTGAGTTATGGTTAGTTTGAACTTAGTTAGCAGAGGTGAGGTTAGTTTGAGCTGATTGAGCTTATTTTGGCCTGTGGTGAAGTTACTTTTAAAATTAGCCAAACGTAGGTCAGACTGCACAGGATCATTATTGAGTGCTTTTGTAAAAGATTCTGAACGAGTATCAGCCTTAAGAACAAGTCCAAGAACAAGAGGAGGTAAAGCTGCCTTCCATCTCTGCCATATAATCTCTGGTTTCTAAAGATCTCCACTGCAGGTTTATTCAGCCCCTGTGTGCCACTGACATTTTCCACTCTGACTAGTTTAAAGCTGCAGATGGAGTCTGTATGGGCCCTAATGAGTCACTCATAGACTCAAGCTGAGAAAGTATGTGACCAGTAAGGACTGTGTTTGTCCACCCATTCAACCACCCACCTGTCCATCTCATCATCCATCCATCAGCTACCCATTCATCTCTATATGCATCCATCAATAAACCCATGCATCCATCTAATCTAATCTAATCTATCTATCTGTTGGCATATCTTTCTATCTGTATGTCTGTCTGTCCATCCATCTATCTGTCTGTCCGTCCATCTGTCTGTCTGTCTGTCTGTCTGTTGGCATATCTGTCTATCTATCTATCTATCTATCTATCTATCTATCTATCTATCTATCTGTCTGTCTGTCTGTCTGTCTGTCTAAGCTAGCTAGCTTTTTGAGAGTCATCCATAAATCTACCCATCCATCCAATATCTCTCTCTCTCTCTCTCTCTCTCTCTCTCTCTCTCTCTCTGTCTCTCTCTCTCTCTCTCCCTCTCTCTCTCTCTCTCTCTCTCTCTCTCTCTCTCTCTCTCTCTCTCTCTCTCTCTCTCCTGGTTGGAGCAGTACCCTGTAGGGAGAGTTAGGTGTTCATGGTGAGTGCTGAGTGCTGAATTGGATTGAGACAGACTGGTGCACTGAGGCTGGAAAAACACGCAGGTGGAGCCCTTCACTGATTAGAATCCTATTTTGGCCGTTCCACATACTGATTGTACAGCGCCCTTTCCTGTGTTTCTGACCGGGGAGCAATCCTGACTTCACACTATTACATTATTATGTAGTTGTTTCACAGTTTCACGCTTTTCAGCATTTCTGATGAAAGGAAAAGATAATTGGACCATACTGGCCGTACTGTGCGCTACAGCAGCACTCTTACCGTGGACCAGATGTTTGCTGCCTCACACCTCCCTATTTCTGAAAATCATTCACATGCAGCATCCCGGGTGTTTTTGGATCGCTCGTAAAATGCTGGCCTGTGTAGCGCACACATGGTGTGAAGTGGGCTTCAAACATCAGATTAGATTACAACTGACCTACATCCCAGCTACGCCCACAAACATGTTGATGCGAAGCTACTGGTGCGAGGTTTCACCAACTTTACAGAATGTTGGTAAAAATCCAATTAACCTCTAAAAACTGAAATATTATTACAAATGATTGCGTTCGTAAAGGGACACGCCGTTAAGATAGATCAGGTGTAGCTTTCCACTGATCACCTCTCTCTTTTGCTGAATACATTCAACAAAAGTATTGGGACACCTGCTCATCCATTGTTTATTCAGATAAAAAGGTATTGAAATGAGTTTATCCAGCTTTTGTTGAAGTAACTGTCTCTACTGTCCCCAAGAAGGCTTTCTACTAGATTTTGGAGGAGCATAGTTGTGAGGATTTGATTGCATTCAGCCACAAGAGCATAAGTGATCAGTCGATATCCTGAGCTAGCCAACACATCCTAAAAGTGTTGGATGGAGAATCATCAGTACAGTTCCTCCACTGCTCCACAGCTCAATGCTGGGGGGCTCAATACCCCACCTACTAGCCCACGCCTGGCATTAGGCAGCATGGTGCCAATAGGTTCACGACTATGTACTCCAGAGTCCTATTCTTTTGGCAGTACTTCTTTACAGGGAGTAGACAAGCTGTGTGTATGCATTTGCACATCTGTGTCAGTAATAGGTGCAGCTTAAAGTAGCTGAATGCATTTATAATACACAGGTTATGGGCTTTAATTATTATCAGTTATATTTATTTTTAGTAACTATTGTAACTATTAATAATTATAAGTTGTAGCAGTAACCATAATAATACTAATAATATTACTACTACAAATAATAATAATAATAATAATAGTTATATGTATTGTTAGTTACTATTGTTATTATTAATAATTATATGTTACACAATAGCAGTAACCATAGAAATACTAATACTATTGCTGCTACTACTACTACTACTACTACTACTAATAATAATAATCAAATCATTATTATCACTATTTATATGTTACACAATCATAGTAGCAGTAATACTACTACTAATACTACTACTACTACTACTAATAATAATAATAATAATAATAAAGACTTTTAATAACAACCCTTACTAATACTACTACTTACTAATACTAATATTAACTAATACTACCTTACTAAAACAACTTATAATAATAATATTAGTTATTACTATTTTTACTAGCACTAATTGTATGTTAGAAAATAGCAGTAGCTAAGGTAATAATAAAAATATGAATACTACTATGAATAATAAGAATTATAGTATTATTATTATTGCTATTCATATGTTACACAACCATACTACACCTACTACTACTACTACTACTACTGCTACTACTAATAATAATAGTTAATATTATTGTTAGTTATTATTATTATTACTATTACTATTATTATGATATTGATAATTATAAGACGTTACACATTAAAGTCATGTGCTGGTAATATAAGTATAAGTGTATTTGCTCCGTCGTTAAAAATCATCAGGTAATATTTTATTTTAAGGAACATCTTACATAGGTTTGTATGTCTCTGGGTTGTTGTTTAATTAAGCCTGAATTAAACATTTCTAAATGATTTATTCTTTATGCATCAATATGCATTAATTATGACCTTTATTAATATATAATTAGAGATCTGTCGGGTAGAAATCAGCAATAACTGATGAGTTGTAATATTACATGGTTGTGTAAATTATTAAACAGAAATTATTACCTTAATTGTACATGTTATTACAGTGTGATTGGCAGCACTTTGATTCATGTGGGTTCTAGACAGCGGCAGGTTTATTACCTTATGTGAGTTTATTGAGTTAATTAGAGTTTAACAGTCACTAATACATCAGGACATTATCTGTATTCAGGGATGATTGTAGGCTTAGATGTTTAGGGGTGCAGAGCACCCAAATGAGAACAGCTCATTAAAGAATAATTTAATTAATAAACTTCATTAACCCCTAATCCCAAAATCACAACACTATGAACACAGACATGTGTGGTATGGATGTATATGGAAGGTCCGTCTCCTCAGAGGTGGGTATATGGATATATCTGTGTATACGCGCCGCCACAGAAGCCATACCAACTGCACAAGCGTATTCACACAACAGGAGCTTAGTTTACATTAAACTCATTAACAGGTGTCAAAAGTATTTACATGCATTCCTCAGGTAGAAGTGAGTGAAGATACTAGGGTTCAAAATACTTCTATAGAAGTTTAAGTAGCCTGAGTGTAAAAGCACTGGTTGCAAAATTACTTAAAGTAGAAAAGTAAAAGTAATGGAAGGAAAACAAAGGCCAAGAGTTTAGGCCACACCACAGGGGTCTATAGTGCTCTACTCCCCCCCCCTCCCCAAAAACCCATTTCTCTAAAAGCCATAATGAGGAGAATGATCTATTAAAATGTTGATGTTAAAAATGTTGGGCTGCACTAGGCTCCTGTTTCAGCTGCAGATCTGCCCATTGAAAATGAAGCATTTCAGTAATATCAGCTCTATTAAAGGAGCGTCTCTGTGCTCTACTGAGCATTAACATGAGCTTCATGGAGGAAAATATGAGGAGTCGTAGTCTAGAAGTTTTGTAAAGCTGCAGAAAGTCAGACTTCAGAGGCGTGTGATCAATAAGCTTTATTGGAATGTAAATGTGGGGCTCAGTCGGGACGTTTCACTGCAGCTCTCTTGAGTCTCTGCCACGGACACAGTCTTCATACTAGACTACATATGTCTGCTGTGAGCTCGCTGGAAAGTGACGGGACGTGTGCAGGTGTGATGGATCGCTTATAAACCAATAGGGAGTCAGAATGGAGTCTGTTTATACTTCTCATCCAATCAGGATCAGACTCACACTTTCAGGATGGAGAGATTTATCTGGAGAGGGTTTTTTATTGATGACGAGCCGGAATGAAAACTAAGGGAAATGAAAGAGGAGGAACGAGGCTGTTTTTAAAATGTAAGGAGTAGAAAGTTCAGATAATTGGGTGAAAATGTAATGTAATGTAATTAATTATTCCAGTAAAGTTTAGATACTTAAGTAAGGTAATGAAGTATTTGTACTTCATTACTTGACACCTCTTGCCCATTAAACAATTCTCTGCACAAGAACCCCACAACACTGCAACTTCGTCCAGCCGAGTAAACTGTTTAGCTATTCCCTCTCTAAAGCCTGAAAACACACACACACACACATACACACACACTTCCACACACACTTCCACACACAGCAGCAACTCTCTGTAGCCTCGCTCCGTTTCACGATAGACACACGACTCCTCTGTCTGCACTGTGGAGACAGCTGTCAAAATATATCTTTAAAGAAATAAATTAATAAAGGAAAACTTTTGTGTGTGCGGTTTCTTCTCTCTCCCCCTCTCTCCTTTTATCTGACCCTGGGGAGGAACTGCAGGACGGTTCCTGTCATCCAGTGGTGGAGAGACAGAGGCTGTCAGAGTAACGCCACAATCCCAGCTGGGGTGCGGCGTGTCTGGCCCGTGCACCCGCGGTGTCGGGACGGGGGCGTTGTGGAGCGATCCGTGCCCTCCTGGGAGAGGAGCGGAGGCCAGCCCAAATGGCCCGGAGTGTTCTTTTGGATATAGAACATCCTCGGCTCTCCATCCCGCAAACAAACACAGCAAAACAAACAACTACAGAAAGAGGAACTCACTATCCTCAGAAAACCTCTCAGCGGGTTTACCACAGTTTAACCTTACAACAATCCAATAGTGTTTGATCTGGCAGCCCAGCGCAAAGCACTCTGCCCCTGGACCGCCGCTTCAGAGAGACAAGTGCGAAAGCTGCACCCTTTTATTTTCATTTGAAGACTCACGCTATTTACAGCAGGGCAGCAGGCTGCCCTGTTTACTAGCATGTGCTGGGAAGTCACCATCACACAGTTATAAGCAGAGGAGCTAAACTGTTATTATAGAATTAAATACATTTAGAATATTATGGCAATGGTCAAAAGCCAATCCGCACCAAGAGCCCTTCCAGCTTCTGTCCTGCACTGAAGTGGTGGAACGGACTACCCCTGAGTCCAACGCTCACTGTCTTCAAACCCAGACTGAAGACCCTCCTCTTCTGAGAGTACTTGGGCTCTAGAGGGTAGAGGTCTCCAGGTTATGGTCTCCATATTTACATTTACATTTACATTTATGGCATTTAGCAGACACTCTTATCCAGAGCGACTTACAGGGTTACTCGTATTATAGAGGTGGGCCAATGTAGTGTTAGGAGTCTGGCCCAAGGACTCGTATTGGTGTAGCACAGCATTGTCACCCAGGCCGGGAATCGGATCCCAGTCTCCCACATGGTGTGGTAGCTCAGTGCCAGGTAGGGGTGTTA
Source organism: Salminus brasiliensis (assembly GCF_030463535.1). Classification (NCBI taxonomy): domain Eukaryota; kingdom Metazoa; phylum Chordata; class Actinopteri; order Characiformes; family Bryconidae; genus Salminus; species Salminus brasiliensis. The sequence continues at coordinate 34,568,865 of NC_132889.1, read as the reverse complement.
TCTGTTGCGCCACACCAATCATATTGACTTGTGTTTAGTGGAGTTTAAGATTCGAGGGATCTTTGAATTCTACTCTATTTAAACTAGCTGAGGTTCTTCTTGAGTAAACAGTAAAGCACTTTAATAAGACGCTCTGGATTAGAGCATAAGCTAAATGCCGTAAATGTAATGTAATGTAATTATACAATTATAGACTAATATCAAGTGTAATTCCATAGAAAATGTACTTGCAGGTGGTTGCAATGGGGTTGCTAGGCGACTGATCTGCTTATCCAAGTGGTTGCTATGGTATCCCAGGTATTTGCAAGGCAGTTGCTAAAGATGCTGTTGCTGTTGCTGGTTGCTGAGGTGTTGCTAGCCATTAGCTATGCTGTTTGAAAGGTGGTTGCTATGGTATCCCAGGTGTTCGTAAGGCGTTGCAAACTGGTTGCTATGCTGTTCCTAAGGGTCGCTATGGTATCCCATGTGGTTGCTAGGCGGTTGCTGTAGCATCCCTGGTAGTTGCTATGAGGTTGCCAGGCCTTGCAATGCGGTGGCTCCTGTGGGGTTGTTTATATGGCCCATTGTCTTGGTTTTCTAAGTGAAAATGCTCACTGAGCAACAAGCCTTTGAGATTTCTGCAGATGCACAGGTGCTCTTAATTAAGCAGAGAGTAATTAAAAGAGTGAAATCAATTATACTGTGGAATGTGCAGAATTAGCAGATTAACTTGACCAGGGGTGCCCAGACTTTTGCAGAAGACTGTATGGGCTGTACAGACCGTGGGGTGACTCACAGCCCACTTAAATGCATGACTAACAGCACACTGAGGAATTTCAGCAGTAGTGGAACTCTGATAGGTATATCCGAGGTTTAATAGTGGCTATTTTGAGGAAGCTCGGCGTGCAGAGCATAAATGAATACGATGCTATAACACAGCCAGATCACATCATCGTTAACCATGTCCTCTATGAGTCTCTTACCTTCACTTGGCCAAAAACAGCAATACTGCTATAGAGAAGTACTGTTTATATCTACACTGACCCTACACTGAAACTGATGCTGAAAATAAAGGATTTTATGGAACTGATTAATCAGCAGCTCGTCTGATCTAAACTGTGGGGCTGGATTATGATTTATACACACACTGAGATCAGATCGGTATCGGCTGATACTCAGCATTAAGAGATTCGGATCTGATCGGTGGGCAAAATAACCTGATCATGACATCCCTGCTTCATTATTATTGCAATATTGGTATTTGCAATACTTACACTACATGTCCAGCCCAGACCCAGATTTTTATCTGCTGCATATGTCACTGTGCTGTATGTCATTTCTGGGAGCTCTATTCATGTACTCTATATTCATACACTTTATGAGTAGACATTGCTACACATGCCATCTTACTTCAAATGTCAATGTCAGGGACTTCTGTATGAACACTTTAAACTATATATATATTATATATATTCCTAAAACTAGTATAATACCCTTTCTTGCTTCGTGTTATTTAAGGTTTAATGGCTGTACATGTGACAGTTTTGGTAATAAAGCTAACTTTGAACTTTGAGAAAGCCAGAAAACCCATCAGGCTGAAATGCTACACAACATGCAAAGATGACCACCAGCCAAAAAGGTGGTACAAGGTAGTCGAGTACCACTGGCTTCTTTAAGGTGCAGTGGGATTGTCCAAGCCTGAAAGTAATTCTGAGAACAGTGGCTATGTGTGTGTGTGTGTGTGTGTGTGTGTGTGTGTGTGTGTGTGTGTGTGTGTGTTTGTGTGTGTGTGTGTGTATTAATTATTTTGTAAGACAGATACTAATCTGAGGCATCATGACTAGAGTGAACATACAGCTTCTTCTTCCCAGATAGGAACCACTTGGAATACCAGAGGCACCACCTGGAACTGCACAGCAACCACCTATGAAACCACCTGGGATACCACAGCAAACCTTTGAAAGGGCACAGCACCCACCTCATAACACTATAACAACCACTTGAAGCACCTTAGTAACCCCCTAGCAACCACCCATAATACCATAATACCAACCACTTGGAATTGCACAGCAACCACTTAGCAACTCCTATGCAACCCTCCAGGATACCACCTGTGATACCTCAGCAAACATTTGGAAGTGCCTAGAAGCCATCTAGCAACCCTATGGCAACCACTTGGAACAGCATAGCAACCATCTAGCGACCCCACAGCAACCATCTAGGATACCCCAACAACCACTTGGAATTGTACAGCAACCATTTAGCAACTCCAAAGCAACCATCTAGGAAACCTCCTGGGATACCACAGAAAACATTTGGAAGGGTATAGCAGCCAGCTAGCAACTCTATAGCAACCACTTGACAGCATAGCAGCCATTTAGTAACCCCACACACACACTTCCAATAGAATAGGTCTCTCTGGTGCAGATAAACATGAACCTATTGGCATCATCCCTACCGCCAGGCCTGGACTAGAGGGGTCTAAAGCCCCCCAGCATTGAGCTGTGGAGCAGTGAAAGAACTGTGCTCTCTGGAATGATGGTTGTCTTTTCAGAATGAGCTGGGGGGTTGGGGATGAGGTTGATGAGGGTGGTAATCCTCCAACATCCTGACCTCACTATCTTCTTGTGTCTACTGTCACTAAATGCAATCCTGACAAAACCTGACAGGAGTGCTCCTCCAAAATCTAGTAGAAGACCTTCTTCCCTGGACAGCAGAGACAGTTACTCCAGCAAAAGCAGGAGACACTCTTCTTTAATACCATCCACTTCAGAAGAAACAGAGAATGAGCAGGTGTCCCAATACTTATGCCCATATAGACGTTAAGGTCCCAGTGAAATATATATCATAGCTCTTCTACTGAACGAAGTGGGCCTGCACTGGTGCGTCCAAGCCTGGAAAAGCCTGAAAGCCTGGTGCTGTTTAGAGTGCAGTTAGAGTAATTATGACGTGGTGGAGAAAGAGTTAATCGGAGAAAGCTGCGAGCCGAGTGTGAATGTGCCCCTACACGGCTTCTCGGCACACATATACACATACACACATACATACACATATACACATACACATATACACATACACACACACACACACGTATTTATATACCATCCCAAGGTCTTCCAGAAGCGCCTCTTCAGCCACAAGGCAAACACGACGTGTCATTTAGAGTGAGACTCAGTATACATCTCTCTCTCTCTCTCACTTTCTCTCACTCTCACTCACTCACTCACACACACACACACTGGCATTCTGGGATTCCTGCCCACTCCCACACTATGAACCCACCCTACCCATTTTCTCTGTTTTTATCTCAGCCACACACACACACACACACACACACACACACACAAATGTACTCGCTTCTGGGCATGGCTCTGTCTGTTTACATATTAATAAGAACCAACCAGCCATTTTCTTTTAATCATGAAAGTCGATCTGATGAGAAGGAACAGGAGAACCTGCAGGTCCTGCAGGCCTCACCAGGAGCTGAGCATCATGAACATCATGAGTATCATAAATATGCACTGTCTGTGAGCGTGTATCCGACATCGGGGCACGCCCTCCAGCGCACTTTAGAGACACTGAATATATATTTATATGGAGAGAGCATCATATTCTTACATTATATCTAATGGGCTCTGACAGTATGACAGGATTATGTACTGTATACTTCAAGCAGTCATCAGCACACACGGCCCTGAAGGCGGTATGGACTATATGGAGGGTGTAAGCTGCAGTTTTAAAGTTTTGAATATATATATACTTAATTATAGGAATGTCCCGATTCGATCTGGTGGATCATGATCAGGCCAGATCCAGGCATATTGCAATGGATCGGGCATCAGCTACTTTAATCCCAGTCCAGTTCTGAGTCTTTGTTTTTCCACGGTGTTCAGAGCGTCATCTGGTGTCCTCAAGGTGCCATTAACCGACATTATTCCTAGCCAGCCGGCAGCAGTGGTGCAGTTGTTCTCAGAAGGTAAATAAAGGAGTTGAGGTTCTGCAGTGTGGAGCTTTTTTACAGTGGAACCTGAAAACAGACCATAATATCTGACTCTTTATAAAACTCTCACTGAAACGCTCTGTTTTACCAGACACTCACTGCACTGCAGTCCTGTCACTCTCACACCCCGCAGGTATTTATAACCTAATCATCCTTGTGCAGCCCCATCTGCAGGAGCCTGAAGTTACTACCACCTTAAACATGCAAGATGACTATTTTTTGTCTGGAGAGCTTATATTAAAGACAGAGGTTTTCATGGGATGCCCTAATTTTTCACATGATCAGTTTCTCTGGTTTTACTATTTATAGGCAGTGTGTTTAGGGAAATTAACATTTGCGTTGTATTTCATAAATCCCTAATTTCCCTAAATTTCCTTTGCCCAAATACCAAAAAATATTATTTGTTATATAATAGCATTTATTTATTAGCAGAAATGACAACTGCTCGAATACAACTGCTCAAATAATGCAAATAAATGATTATAATAATTAAAATGCAAATAATTTAAACATAGAGAAATCACTATGGTGAAATAACATTGACTGCCAATCACATCTCTCATGTCTTGGCAGGTTCTCCACTAGTCTTTCACATTGCTGTTGGGACTATGCCATTTATAGTCTGCAAGTTCAGCTAACTCAGCTTAGTTTGATGAAATGTCTGGAATAAAGCGCCTGCCGTACACGTAGAGATGCAGATTTAAGGAAAACAATTAAGTGGTCTTCATTTTTTCCAGAGCTATATATATATATATATATTTATATATATATATATATATATATATATATATATATATATATAACATATATAACATATATACACATACATGCACCTGCCACTTCTATGTATTCAGTACCCCACTGGGACCTGCCCTCTAAAATTGGACTGCACACACCACTAGTCAGCTAGATCAGGATGATCCCAAGTACAAATGGAAAACTGCCACTCCATAAAGAGCACTGATATGACTAATGGACGAGCATGTTCGGTTGCGCTGTATTCAAGGACACAAAGAAAAGGAACAACTTTGAAATGTTTCTTGATTCCCCACAGCGCCATATAACAAGGCCTCATTACTGACAAAGCTCTTTTCCGTGAGTCGGAACAGATCATTACCATTTACAAATCTATTCAGTGTCATAATTCCAGCCATCAGCGTCCGACTCAAGCATAAGTAGAAGA
>NC_132889.1:34496203-34558703 GCF_030463535.1 Salminus brasiliensis | reverse complement strand
TTCACTACCACGGATGGGTCAAAGGAGTCTTGGTTCCTCTCAAGGCGACCCGAGGGAGCTTTGCCTTGCCACTGTTGCCACTAGCTGCTCAAAAGAGGCTCGGACCTGGGTCTCTGTAAAGCTGCTCTGTGAGGACGTTCATAGTAAAGAGCACTACTATATATATATATATATATATATATATATATATATATATATATATATATATATATATATATATATATTTGACTATATTGATTGACTGATTGATTGATTGATTTGGCACCTTAGACACCCCTTAGACAGCCTGTGGGCTTCTATTATCAGAGAACAGCCCCACAAGCTTATACAGACTTCCCTGTAGATACTGAGTAATACACCTTAGTGTGTGATCAGCCTTGGAGTGTTAAGGGATTGAGCTTCGGCTCACATGATAACACTGTTTGATCACTCGTCCGCTTCAGAGTTTGGGCCCATTCCAAGATAATTCAATAAGGATGAGTGTAAATCTGTAAGGACCAAAACGGACCTCACTTTTAAACCACAGGTTCAACATTTTACTACACCTGCTAGGACGTCCCCACACGCCCAAAGCTGATGGTTCACACTCTTGCAAACATGACCTGCGCTGGGCTCACTATTTCTGACACCAGTCGGACTGAACAACCCATCAAAACAACACAAGTAAACAGGCGACAGGTAAAACACACTGCCCAGTTTGATCCGGATGGGTCTTGGCTTCAGAGCCTCGGGGCCCACAGATTAGAGCCGTTTTGAAGCTCTGGTGAGAGTGTGCAGAAGGAACCGGTTTGGTTTTGAGTTCCCCGCCGTCCTTCACTATCAGAGCAGCTGCTGGCAGGTTGCCATGCTTTACAGGACATTAGCAACGCTCTCATTTCATCATAAATGAAGTGAGCTGCACTGAATGATTCACTGGATTATGTTGAGCGTTCAGCTTAAAACCCCACCAAAACGCTACCAAGCTGGACTGTGTTGTTGTGGCCAATCGAAAGAATTCATATTGGCCAGATTAGCTCGATGACAACAAAGACAATCTACACTCAGGCTATCCAAACAGTGTGACTTTACACAAGTATCCTCAATAAAATCATTTGAAATTAATTATAGCAAAAACTGTTGAGTTCAAATTTCTTGTTAATCTGCCTGTGCCAGGTGAGGGTCTCGGTGCGAACAGCCACCCAGTCACAGTAAAAAATCATTTGCCCCCAGTTTAAGCAAGGTTGAAATACAGCTTACACAATATGGACAAAAGTAGTGGGACACCTTACACATTACATCTACAGGAGCTTTAACGACATCCCTTGCTAACTCCATAGGCATTAATATGGAGCTGGTCCCCCTTTGCTCTGCAGCTCTAACAGCAGCAGGTCTGGAGCTCAGCACTCGGCCCTGACCGCGCTCTGTAACTTTACATGGTCTGCTTAGAGTCGCTGTAGTTCCTCAATGCTTCCACTGTTCAATAATAATACCACTCACAGCTGATGGAGGAAGATCTAGGAGGGGAGGAAATTTCATCCGGCTGACTTGTTGTTGTTGGTGGAGCGGTGTCTCCTATTACATACAGAACCACGCTGGAGTTCAGTGAGCTCTTTAGAACCTCCAGTTCTTTTACTAATGTGTGTAAGAAAGACAGACTGCATGGTTAGGGGCTTGATTATATAGACCTGTGGCAATGGAACTGAATGAAGCACCTGGATTCAGTGGTTAAGAGGTGTGTCCCAATACTTTTGTCCAAAGAGTGTATCATATCTACAAAAAGCTGTTGACTGTGTGGTGCATATTTGAGCACAGTTTGACAGTTTGGTAAAGTAAGGCTAAGTTAAATGGCTAGCATGGCCCAGTTTTTTAAATACTGTATTAATTACACTTTCATGTCCAAGTGAAACATGATTGTATATTACAGACACACTTTTACTGAACAGTGTGTTCATTATGTTCTTTGATTTACTAAATATTAAAGATCCTAGAAAAGAAAACTGTGTTTATCTTGTCATGGTTGAATAATGAGAGTTCAGTACATGGAAGTGACAAACCGTGAACCTCAAACACTGCTGCTCCTCCTTCAAAACAACTTCCAGCAGAACCAAAACAGAGCTGGAAAACAGGCCGATTCCAAAACCCCAAAACTGTTACATCACAGTCTTGACTCGCTATATTTACACCCCTGCAAATGACATAAACCCCACCCACTAGCAAAAACCCTAGTCAAAGTTGGTGAAACCTCCAGACTTTGCTAGTTATGGGAATACGGGTTGCTACAAGAACCAGGACTCGTGACCTCAGCTTATCCTGTGCCCGTGTCCACAGCAGCCATGGAGGCAAATGGGGATTCACGCTAGACTAAATGCTAACACCAGCTGATGCTAGCTTTTACCATCTCTTCTCTCCAACGTCTGCTCCCTCAAAAACAAACTGGCCTAGCTCAGCTGAACCAGACTGGAGCTAAACTCACACCACAGAAGGGAAAGCACTGGTGAGGTGGTGATCACCCAACATCCTGGCCTCACAAATGCTGTTGTTGTTGAATGCAATCAAATCCTTACAGCAATGTTGCTCCAAAATCTAGTAGAAAGCCTTCTTTCCTGTACAGTAGAGACATTTACTCCAGCAAAAGCAGGATCAACTCTTTCAACAACCTTGCTGTCCCAATACTTTTGTCCATATAATGTATCAAGGTCAGGATGATCCTAACCCCAGCTTTAGCTGCTTTTGAAGATTCGTATAAGGCCTGCTGTGAATGTGAGCGTGTGTTGCTGGCATTGGTGAGCCTATGCTCCAGGCCGCTGGATGTCCCCCCCCTCAGGCACAGAGAGTGTGATGCCCAGCCCGGGACACTGTGGGTTGGGGGGATCAGTGCGAGGGAGCTGGCCTGGTGGCTTGGAGCACCCGGGGCATGCTGGAGCTCTGCTGTTGTTTTCTGCTGTCTGCCAGCACCATGCTGCGCGATGAGAGATGACACACACACACACACACACAATTCCACAAACACACACACAAACACACACCCCACATACTGTCCAGCAAGACCCTGCAGGCCTGTTCACAAACTGTCACTCCTGGTTTCGACATTTTCTCTGCATGCAACGCTGGAATCTATCCATCCACCCCACCCCCCACCCCCCCAACACACACACACACACATGTATACAGCTGCAAAACACACTGAACACACTCCATGTTCAACAAGTTTTTAATTTAGCTGCTGGAAAAGCGCTTTCCCAGACAGCTTGGCTTGGAAAAGTTGGCTTGGATCATTTTCCGCCAAACCGGCTTCACTTCCACTTTCAGCCCCAACGGCAGCCAACAGTGGAAAGGGCAAAATTACAGCGACAACACAAAAAGACCAATAACATAATAATCTCATTAGAAGGTATCGGATGGTTACATGGCGTCCCACAGCAGTTCGATCTCGTTGTGTTGCGCTATTCTGACACCTCTTCTAATCAAAATGTTCAAAATGGTTCTATATGCTTTTGCTTGACTGTGTCAAAGGTGACCAATTAGGCTGATTATTCTTCATAAAGCGAAGCGTGCTGTTCGTTTTGGGAGTTAATAATTTAGCCGTCATTATCTGCTGTATATTCTATATTCCTTTCTGGGTTCAGACTGTTTGCCAGCATTCCACATGGCATATCATGTGTCACGGATTTAAATACTGCAAATGAGAGCAGTCTATCCGAAAATAAAATATTCCAAGCGTGTGAAAGGGTTTGGGGAGCACAGGGGGCGGCATTAATATTCATGAGATGGAAGTCCTCCCCAGACCGACTGATACTGCCACGATTCTGGGAAATGTGGAAAAGCTTTTATTCTCAATTCTGAGAAACAGCCGTGGACATTCGGAAACAATATTCTAATCCTCTGGATTTTCAAGATAACTCAACATATTCAGGGCCAAAAGGTTGAGCTGATTTCCTCCCTCTTGCGCAGAGCAAGTTCATTTTTTTAATCCTAAAATGCTGTGAATTTCTAAGTAAAAGTGGCAGAAATAAGATCGTTAGAGATCCGGCCATATTCCTTCACCGCCAAATCTTATTTGGGTTGCTGTGAGATGACCTCGGGTTAATCTCAAAACACTAACCGGTGCCACCCCAACCCCAATGTCCTATGTCTTCTCACCCATAAAAACCAGTCAAATGGCGTTTCCCACCACATGGTAACTACACTACTCTACTTGGCCTTGTTGCTTTTCCATCAGGCACATTTCCTACCTGGTACCTCGAACCGTGTACATTTGAGTACCTGTTCACTCATGGTTGCAAGCAAGTCAAGTATGGACTAAAGCACAACATGTGACCCTTGCAGCGCGCTGGTCAGTTAGGGAGAATCGTCACTCTCCGAGACGTACAGCAGTCATTGAGCACACTGGTGAAATCCCCAGGCTAATCTCACTAAGCTTTTCAGTTGGCTAGATATTTTAATAGCTGCTACTGGCCACAAAGCCTTGTATAGAAGCATTTCTCCGATGCAGGCCTCGGCCTACAGGCTAGCTACATTGTGTATATACTGTTCAAGTTGCTCATAATAATACCAGCCACGAGTATCGCCATTATCCGTTCGTTCGTTTGTTATTGTAGCGTGCTCTGCTAGCTCGTGCAGATAGTGGGTGGTGTGGCCTCACAGTTCTTTATGTATTTTCCGGCTGGGGCAGTGATGCAGTAGCAATGCTGGACGAGCAGGGTAAGGCAGACAGCCAGTGCAATAGGGATAATAACACTACGGTATTGAAGCTATTGCTACAGTAGCAATTAGGGTTGCCATCCGTCCTGTAAAATGCAGAACCGTCCTTTATTTGGCACTTAAATGTTGGTTAAAAGGTATTAAACAGATTTTGGCCCGTATTTCCTGAAATGTCCAATACAGATGTGAGGGGGAAGAGGCACATCCTTGGCTGGACAGCATCAGCGGAGATGATTACAAGGCAAATTGTAAAATGGGTGAAGCTTATTTTAGTAGACTGTTGTGGTTTGAGTGATTGTTTAGGATGTTTAGGAGTTTTTAAAGTGGAATGAATGATCATTTATTTAATATTCTGTAGTATGAGCCAATATAAATATTATATATTATCATATAAAGATCAAATTATACTAATGGAGTAATAGTTAATAAATAAATTAAACATTAGTTAAGAGAAAATTATTATTTTTAATATATATCCACACATTTTCTAGATTTAAAATGTGGCCCGTGGTGGTCGTGGTGGACATCCCTAATTTTCATTTCTGAAAGGTGGCAACCCTACTAGCAATGCTGGGCAAGGCTGGCAGCCGACGCGCCAACATCGCGATACCAATGCCGGTCCTTGTCTTAGCCCCTCCTTACACCATTCAGACCCTTCCGGCACACAACACACACACACTCATCCCCCTGCAGTCCAAAGCAAAGAGAGTTCCTCACGTGTGTCTGAGCTGGATCTCTGACCCACAGCTGTGAACACACACACTCTCTGAGCGCTCAGGATACTTTCTTCTGTTTGAAAGGCCGCTTTACAGTCCGCCTTCTCCTCACTTTCTTCCTTCCTCTGACCTCTATTCTGCTCCCTCCTCAGCTTTTTGATGTTTTTTTCACTTCACCTCAGCCGTCCTCTTCCGTTTCCAATTCAGAGTTTTTCCCCCACTTGTGTGTGTGTGTGTGTGTGTGTGTGATGGGAGAAAGTGAGTGTGTATGAGACAGATGGTTCAATGTAATCATAAAAATCGTACAGGAAGGATAATGTCAACTTTATTGGCCAGATTTTTTTTCTATTCATTTTTAAGAGCTAGTTCTGGATATTCTGTGTATTATGCAGTGTTGTTAAAGGTCCTGGGCAGTAACTGTAGGGTTATAATTTTTGCAGCATACTCCAGCAGATGTGATTAAATATTAAATAAAATGGACAAAAGAACAGAATGTCACATTTGATTTCTCAGAGCGTCTAGACAGGCATATGCACAGATAGACCCCAGGCTTGAGCCCCTCCAGAACGCCTGTATGAGGCTGTTTCTTAGCATATATGTGGAATATAGTCTTAACAAGAAAAAACAGGCAAGTCTGGCTTTGCCGAGCCGCCACTGGCTGCATAGAATGGTCTATAGCGTTTCAGTAGTGGGGAGTTTGGGACCAAACTATCTGCTCTTCTTTGTGAAAAAGGTTCTGCGGCCTAAAATGACCCTGCCTGGTAAAGGAGTCAAGCCTTGCCCTCAGAGCCTTAAGGTGTAGACCACATATTTACTAGTGTTTGGATGCGAAGGGCCCAGGACCTCATGAACATGGCAACAGCGCATTCGATGCTAACATCACGATGGTAATTGTGGGTGAGGCCGGCGCAGTAGCGATGCTGGATGAGGCTGGTGGATGGTGCGGTAACATTTTTGTCAGTCAGGGAATCGGTCAGTAAGTGAAATTGGCCCCATTAGGCTGGCCCACTGGGCGGTAAAATAACGTGGTAAAAATAAAGGTGCTACTGTCATGACTGGCTAGATCTGACTATGAGGGTGAACACTCGCAGGGGATGACTCGATGCGAGAATGTTTATTAAAACAATAAACAGGGTAAGCACAAGTTACAGGGCCAAAGGATAAACCAAAATATACAACTGTGACAAAAGTAACTTGGGCAAAGCAAAAACACATACGGCAGGAATGGCAGTGGACGGCTGCCTTTCCAGGAGGTTCTTTGCCAAGCCCGTACGGGAGCCGTCATCAGCCGTTGTTTGTGTTGAGGGTTATTGACTTCAGTAAATGAACTGAATGCTTGATTGAGTATAAATTGGGAAACTGACTTGTCCAGTCCACAGCACTGCTGGCTGATTCCCTGTTGAGCTTCTGTCTCGGGTCTGTAATAAGTCCGGAGGCATTTCTTTCAAATATGCCAATAATATGTTTCAGCATGCTTCTGAAATTACTGCTCTTATTACCAGGCCTACCACAGTTAGTTCATACAGTCTGAACTGTCTTGACTGAAAGGCATCCTATGAATGCAAAATGAGGTCTTAAAAGTCAAGCCTTAAAGGTTCTTCACAGTCACTCCTTGAGGAATCACCAGCAGTTCTTCTTCTTCTATCCGTAGCTCCCCCTAGCACTAGCAATGCTCCCGACACTAGGAGGGTAAGGACTTAACACACGCTTCCTCCCATACATGCAAAGCCAGACACTGCCTCTTTGCCACCGATGTGGCATTGCCAGGCAACCGACACACTCAGAGGAAAGTTTCAGGCCCCCAGCTTCACCACACCAGCTGACGGATACCTGTGCCAGCCGACATCGCTTCAAGAGAGAGCGCCATCTTTGATCCCCTCATCACTCTGGAAGTGATGTCGGCTGGCAGAGGCGTCGGTCAGCTGGTGCGGAGAGTCTGGCCAGTTGCGCTCTCTCCGACTCTGGATGCTAAAGGCAAAGTGGTGTGGCATGGCTTGGGATTCGAATTTGAGACCCCTGGGCCAAGATAGTAGCGCAATTGAGATCTCAAGGTCCCAGTTACACCCAAAGAGCTATTAGAATTATTAATAAATAACATACTACTAATAAAAATATATAATATAAGAGGGGTAGACATTAATAGGTCAATAGTGGGACATTCTCTGGCCTCACCATGTGAACTATGTGAAGTACTTTTTATTTTGTGTAATAATAGAGAAGACTAAGGGCCACAGGTAATAGTCATGGTTATTATATGAGCCTGCAGAAAAAAGAAGAACCTACACTGAGCTAACACAGCTTATCAGTACATGTACCAATGTACCGTGTCACACAGTATCAGATGCTTGCAGAGTTGGAATGAAAAAGAGGCTTTACTAAAAATGTCGTAGTCTAGGCTCATGGTCAGAAAACATGCTAGAGGTTCAAATCCAAATTAAACACTCAGCAGTTCGCCAAGAAGGGATACAATACTTCCCAAGAACCTATTCTAAAACCCGGACTTATATACCAAGCTAGGTGAACGAACACAGGTGATGCAGATCAATATTCAGTACCTGAGGGATTCTGGGACATGGAGTCGGAACACCCAACAACAATCAATGTGAACAAGCAGCAAACCCTCATGTGCTAACAGAGCACCTGTACCAGTCTCGAGTGTATTTTTGCATAATTAAGACTGCTGATGTAGAAAATGCTGGACTTGGATTTGTTCATTATTTCACTGACTCACTGATTCATTGATTCACTTATCCACCCATTTCACTCTGTAGTAAACTGTAGTCTGTTGCCCTTGTGTTCCAACTCTACCCAATGCCATAACTCAATGGTTCCCAACCGTGGTCCTGGAGAAGCCTCAATTCTCCACATTTTAGTGGTTTCTTGGCTCTACCACACCACCTTCAACTCAAGAAGTTCTAGGAATTTATATTTGGAAACCACTGCTTTAACCAATGGTCACCAAACATAGGCAAAAGTTAGAAGTTAGTACCCACCTTCTCCTGAAGACAGCTGACCACCAACGCTGGGTCCTGGGGAACCCCCGACCCTGTGGTTTTAGTGATCACCTGCGTCAGCTTCAACTCAAGAAGTTCTTGTTAATTATCTGATGAGCTGGATCAGATGTGTTGGGTGCAGGGTGAACCCTAAAATTTGCAGAACAGGGGGTCCTCCAGGATGAGGGTAGAGAACTACTGCTGTAAGGGACAGTACCAAATACAGGTAAAGGTTTACAGAAATGTAGTAGCTCTTCTTTTGAAGACCATAAAGCTGATGGTTAGCTGCCCTGGTCCTGGAGAACCCCCAACCCTGCACGTTTTGGTGATCTCCTGCTCTAACACACCACCTTCAGCTCAAGTTGTTCTTGTTAATGAGCTGATGAGCTGGATCAGATGAGTGGGGATGTGCAGGGCAGGAGGACCTCCAGGATCCAGGTTTTTCTTTCAGAACTTCTTTTTCTCAGACTTCTTGTTAATTGTTTGATCAGATGGATCAGGTGTGTCAGAGCAGAGCAGATGGTTCTCCAGGACAGATGTCAAATAATGCAAAGAAATGATGAACACAGTACTAATAACTGAACTTTGAGAGAATTCAGAAATCACTATGGTGAAATAACCTGCACTGCCAATCACAGCTCTCATGTCTCGGCAGGCTGTCTCATGCCATTTACAGTCTGCAAATTCAGCTAACTCAGCTTAGTTTGATGAAATGACTGGAACAAAGCAGCTGCCGTACATGTAGAGATGCAGATTTAAGAAAAACAGTGGTCTTCATTTGTATGCATATATATATATATATATATATATATATATATATATATATATATAAATGCTCTGTTTAGATTTACTATCCATAATTCTGTGATTTGCATAGTACACTACATAGGGAGTAGTGTGTAATCTGGGATTTGACCTCTGTGTCCTCTTCTTACTTCTTTGTGGTGTTTTGATGTCTCTCTTCATGAGGTACGATTGCCTCAGGGTTAGCAAGCTCATGCACGTGGTTTCATCTCTGTGTGGATGGGGATATTTTCAAAAACAGAGGGTGGGACATCTCCCTCTCTCTCTCTCTCTCTCTTTTTTTTTTTTTTTTTTTGAAATATCCGGATACATGTTGACAGGCCAATACAGGCAAACATCACCACTTAGTGACCACCTGCTCTTACAGAGCTGCACTTTCTCAAAAATCTCCCTCATGTGGAGCTCAGATTCTGGTCCCAGCCATAAAAGCCCATAAACATCAGAACTGTACCCCATCTGACCCTCAGATTGGTGTGGAGGGGGAGAGCGGAGGGGAGGGAGAGGGAGAGGAGAAGAAGAAAGAGAAAGATGGACCATAATGTACAAAATCACTGAATCTATTACTAAAGGAATTGGACTAGAATTGATTCATTTATCCAGCGCCGGGGGAGTGTCACAGAAACGGGGGAGAAAAATGAATGGAAATTATCATCAAATATAAATTCGTAGGTGGTGTTATGCGTGTGTGTGGTGGGCAGGGGGGGAGGGGTGATACAGTAACTAAGAGCAATCTGAGGTCAAAGCACAAATACATGGCTTGAATATTGGAACAAAGTGGAAAAAAGTATTGATCAAGAAAGAAGGGATGAAAAGCATGCAGAGTAATCTGCTGGCCAGTCTCGTAATAGGGTTTGCATGTGTGTGTGTGTGTGTGTGTGTGTGTGTGTGTGTGTGTGTGTGTGTGTGTGTGTGTATGTGCATCCCTCATGTACTCTCGCAGGACCACGGTGGGCCCAGGAGAGCATCATTGCGGTATTTCCACTCTAATTACCCTCTGATGAGTGTGTACTAGGTAGAGTGGGGATTGTGTGTGTGTGTGTGTGTATGTTTAACCCAGTAATAAAATCCCCTCTCTCTTTAAAGATCATTCACAGAAGCACAATTACCCCTCTGACATCTCTTACTGCATGATTTATGAAGTGAATATTGCTTTTCTTCTCCTCTACAGACCTCCCCCCAACCCACCCACTCCTAAACACACACACACACACACACACACACACACACACATCCCACCACCCGTCCACACACAGCAATAAGAGAGGAGTTAGTGAGCATATTGATTGGAAGAAAAAGCCCTTTGATTTGCCCTGGAGCAATAGTTGGCCTCTGCGTGTGTGTGTGTGTGTGTGTGTGTGTGAGAGAGAGAGAGAAAGAGAGACACACACAAAGAATGGAAGGAAGAAGGTTCAGGATGAGTTTCCTGGTGGGCAGCTCCCTCGTGGCGCTCTGGTCACCTGCCATGTGTGAACAAGCTTTCGCCTCCCATAACCATTTCCACATCCACCTCTAATTGGCCATATGCGTCACCACTGTGCCAACGCTCTGTGTGTGTGTGTGTGTGTGTGTTGGGGCTGACCGATAAGAACATTTTGGCACTGATATCAGTCTGAAGATCTCATCAGGGGACTTAATGATGAAAATCGCCGCTGTCACTAATCTCCAAAATGTCAACTTTGCTGGAGACGGGGAAAACTGACTGCAGCAGTACAGTACAGTACAGTACCTTCACAGTAGTCCTACATTTAATCACAGTACCTGCAAAATACTGTCATTTTTATTACTGCAATAATCACAGTACTGTAAGATTTTTACAATAATTAAAGATTTGATTCCCAGTCATTTCTATTAGTCCATTCAGCATAAAATGTCCTAAAAGCTTTATTACCTAGAAAGTTTAGGTATAACTGATATCTGAAATCTAAGCATTCTACTAAAGCATATAACCTGAATACATTTACAATACAAATAACATCCAGGGTAGACTTTAGTACGACTCATATCCAGGAGGAAGGTCTAATAAATTAAATGTTCTACTAACAATAATATCTCAAATTAGTCTAGAATTAATATAAAGTACAAATAATATCCGTAATGGATCTGTACTACAACTAAAGCAGAGTTCAAATTAAGTTCATGTTAAATATCCAGCGTATTTATACACACGCTACCGGTCAAAAGTTTTAGAGCACTCCCAACTTTCCATTGTTTTCATTAAAATTGAAGTCCACTGAATATCTTGCATTGAATATCTTGCAATGGTACAAAGTCCTGTGATCTCAAATAGTATACAACGTTAGGCAGCAAACTGCCAGAGCCTTAAAAAAACTGAAAAATGATGTAAATTGTGGGAAAAAGGGTCTTTTTAAAAACATTGGAAATCATTGGTTAATAACTTACAGCTAGTCTGGTGTAATATAAGTAAAATAGGCTTCTACAGCTAATGTAAATAATTGATCATTTACAACCCCGTTATCTACATACAATCAGTGTAGAGCGGTGTTACGGCAGTCTGCACCGCAGGATTTCGAGGTGATTGTGCTTTCAGAGTTCTGTTATAATGTCTGGAAGAAGATGTTTAATACAGGAAGGCATACTGACCTACTGGCATACTGATAAGTGTTGCTCTGTCCTTTCTTTGAGAAATTACAGATGAAGAGGGAATGTTTATTTGGATATATATATATATTCTTTTATTACTATTATTATTTTTTTATGAACCCATCACACAGACAGGCAGAACACAAAACCACCATGCAAGAAGAAAAGTACGACAAGCGAGACAAGATGACAGGGAGAAGAGGGAAAATTATATTGCTGTGCTATGCAGAAGAAAGGCAGAGCTAGGATGCCCCTGAAGCCCCCCAACGAACATCCTGCAACCACACCACTCCTATTATATATATATATATATATATATATATATATATATATATATATATATATATATATATATATATAACAACCAAAAATAAAAATGAAATAAAAATAAAATAAAATAAATATCCAGAATGCTTCACATTTGGTGTGTATGTGTGTGTGTGCGTTCCAGACTGTACACAAGCGAGTGGAACACCACTCACTACTTCTGGCTCATCGTCAGGGCAACCAGCCGAGGAAAAGGTCAGAGATCCAGATTAGGAGAATACACAGGACACTGAGAAGCAAATGCCAATGCTATTCAGGTGTGTGTATGTGTGTGTGTGTGTTTGTCTGGGAGGATAAATATGTATCAAATGCAGTGAGCACTTATTTAATGTGATATCAGGAGTAGTCTGTACATTTCTCCACACATTAATTACCATTTATGGCCATAGGGGTCACAGATAAGCGCATCACTGGGTGTCTGTCTGACTATGAATGAGAGCATGGTGCTCAGTGTCAGTATGGAGGCTGCTGATAATAGCACATGTAATCCCTCTAATGGCAGCCTGCCTAATGGGCTTCTCATTCAGAGATTGGACACAGCGTGTTAACTAGATTACACAGTGTTACCCACCAGAGAGAGAGAGAGGGAGAGAGTGAGTGAGCGAGAGACTGAGAGCATGCGTGCCATTTTTCTGGTAGGGTATACAGGCAGTTAGACTAAATGGCATCTCTCTCTGTACTGTGTCTGTACTTTTGTCTCCAAATGGAATGGTCTAGACTCACTTATATAGGTTTCAGGAACAGAGAAAATCCACCGACGTTACCTAGCAACGCGATACTGATGCTTGTCGAGCTTTCGCCTCACTCGCGAGCCACTTTTGGACGCTATCAACACAGCAAACTGAAACTGCGAGGAAATGTCATTCCGCTTTTTACTTGCCAATGCCGAACGTGTCCTATATAGCCTATAGCCACGGGCATCAAAAATGCATGCTACGTCTCTCTGGACAACACATGGCATTTCATAACAAGTCCTGCCTGTAACGTCATGGCAGTCACAAACCCCAGAAAAATCCATTACGGACGAATCCCACATTCCCCAAAACCTCTCTCTAGACACCTATCAAGCTCCAGCCTGAAGGCAGACCATACACTGGCTGTTTACTAACAGAACCACCCCCCCACCCGTCCCCACATTCCCCTCAACCATACGAAAATACCCATCTCCACTCCACTTCCTCACCTCTGGCTGGGCCAGCCCCATGCCTGCGAGCACAGCCTCGGGCTGGGTAAAATGCTGCCCAGGCCACCCACGGCACAGCCGCCCAGAGCAGGCCGAGGCACCAGGGAGGCCATATGGGCTCGGGCTGGCACCCTGGATCTCTGCTGGGACTGTGCCAGGCTGTCGGCGTGGATGACTTAGCCGCTCTCCACCAGACCTCTGGAGAGGGGCGGCCATCTGGTACCCACCCTAAACTCAACCTGGGAGGCGGGGAGAGAACAGGACGGGTGGGCGAAGCAAGAATAAGCCACAGACAAACTTTTCTTCTGTTCAGCGGGCAAGGAAAGCAGATGTTCCACTCCAAATATGTACGTCAGTGTTCACTATACGACCAAAAGTGTGTGTATACCCACATACCTTTTACATCTACCTTGGAGGTCATCTTACTGCATGGCATGTGTAAGATCTAGCTATGTAGCTCCTCTGCTGCGTTCTCTCTTTACAGGTTTCCACCGGATTCAAAACCCTGACTCTGGCCTACAAAGCTAAGTCTGGACCAGCCAGCCCCTCCGTACTTGATAGCAGTGGTCAAAAGCCGATCTGCACCAAGAGCCCTTCTAGCTGTAAGCACGGCTCGGCTCGACCCGCCATCCCTTAAGATCCACGGAAGACAAGCATCCAGGTTTTTTTTCTGTCCTGCACCGAAGTGGTAGAACGAACTTCCCCTGGGTGTCCGAACAACAAAGTCCAAACAGGACCAGCTCTTCCAAAAGAATGTCGGCAAAGTGTAGTGCCGCATATTGTGGTCTCCATACTGACTTCTGTATTAGAGGGAGCTTTTGGATCCGAGCCGATAAAAAAATCAATATAAATGCAAATGTAAGCTACAGAATTAGCTGATCAACCTGTGCAACTTGTGTTTCCTGTGTCACTGGCTGCCACGCAACCCCAGAGATCCTGGCAAACACTTACCAGTTGGCAAAGGCTGCTTTTCATTTTGGCCTCTGGCTGATTTAAAAGGTGTTTTGCTGATTTTACGTGCTAAAGTCTGTGAGGAGGCCTTAGGTACGATTTCTATCTGATGACATTTTGATGCAGATTATGTTTTTGTGTCATGGTTTGGCCTCCTATTAGAGGGGGAGGCGGACATACATGCAGGAAATGTATTATAAGAAAAGAAAACAGAACAAACAGGCTAAGAAAACATCACAAATACCGAAACTAGCAAACAAAACCACAGAAACGAACAACACGAACACGAACAGCCAGGCCAAGCCACCATGCCGCAAACTGACATGAACATACGTTGACATCAACATGCACAAGACCAGACCAGGGAAGGCAGAGACAAAGGGGTACTGATACACAGACAAATGAGGAACACCTGGGACTAACGAGGGGGCTTGGATACAGAGGAGATACAGGTGGGAACACTAATGAACAGGCAGGGCTAGGAAGGACAGACACAAACAGAGCCATGTGTTAGGAAGCACATGGTGAAACCAAACAAAGGGACAGGGCGTGACACTATGCAAACAAAGGCTGGACACTAGAACAGAGTGTCACTACTCCTGTACTCCTGCAGGTCGTCCTGGGGTTTGCTTTGACTTTCTCAATGAAATACAAGCACCTGTATCTGAGATTTCCTTGATCTTCTAGATCTTACATGGACTTCCACAGTTCCCCTTAACTGTAATTTCGTCAGTGGAACTGGAGAGCTGGAAGTGCTTTTATGTACTTTTATAGCCTTTCTTGCTCTTTACCCGCAATTAGCGACATTTTCAGATCATTTTCTTCTTTGTCTTTTTCTGGAAAGGAATTCTAGGAAATTCTTTTACAGAAATTCATTTTCGTGGCTTGAACATCATCTCCTGAACATCATCTCTGTCCCACAAACACATATTTTTGCTGTATTTGTAGTTTTCACCATGGTTTAAACCCTGCTCTGTACACTGTATACATCATTCTGGATGAATGGACCAATAGAAATGCTCTAAATTACAATTACATTGACGTCCATTCAACGTTAAGAACATTCTTACCTTCGTCTGTAAAGTCACCATTTTGGAGATGCATGGTTTTCACTGGACAGCGATTCATTGAAAACCATAGCTTTTAATGGGTGTTATGCAACTTCAGGTATCCTTTGATGTATTTGTATGTATCTTTACTGCAAATATAAATGATTAAAGCCAGGTCAAGTGCTTAGTATTTATTTCAGTTTCAATTGACGAATGTGCCCTTAATCTCCACCTTCAGTGTTTCAGAGAACTCCAGGCCTGGGCTTTTGTTCCTCTGATCTTAACTTTAAGCAACAACGCTACCACTCTGAGTCATGCACAGCATAATGCATTATATTTTATTCATACAGAACAAGCAGTCCTGGACCTCTGCTAACAAAGCGAAGGCTTCCGAATGCAATTGGTTATTTCATCTCATTACTCATGTGCTTGTGCTCTGGAGAAAAGCACTTTCCATTGATGGTGGGATTGACTTCAATGGCACATCTGAAGCATCCACTAGGGGGGGAAAATACACGAAGTGGGAACTTTTTTATTCCGTTATGAGGACCCCTGCTCATGCTCCTTTGGCAGGAGAGATGAACAGCCACTCCGAGTTGTCAACCACTCATTACTCCCTGCGGTTTAGATACAAAACACCCACTATCCAATCTGCCCATCGGTTTGACTAACACGTTTAAGCAAGTGGCATGAATTTCCCACACGGTCACCCGTCAGCGTCATGTGCGTGACGATCGAAAATAGAGCCGGACTTTTCCATGCAACTGCAATCAAAAAGAATTCCGAAGTCGAGCCTCTCTCGTCTTTTCTCCTCCAATTTTTACTTAGCCTTTCTCTTTCGTCAGCCCATCTAGCCTTTCATAATATATCTATAACTGTTCATCCTCTTGATCTTCCCATCCCTGTAGGTCAGTCTTCTCCGTCATTTATAAACCAGCCTCAGCTATGCACTCCTTACTTTGTCTTCGTCCTCTTCCTCCTCCTTCTTTTCCTATCTCCTAGTCTCTCCCCACCTCTCCCTCTATCTTTTATATTCTCCCTCTGTCTCTCTCTCTCTCTTTCGCTTTCTCTCTGTGCTGGGATTATGTTCTCTGAGCTCTAATAATGCCCCGGATCCTCCCAGGCCTCTCCGGCTCCCAGAGCACCGGTGCAATAAAGCTTGGATCTCTGAACTACAGCGCTATTTAACTCAAACGGCTGTCAGAGGCCGTTCTAGAGGGAGCGCTCCAGTTGGGCTATATTTACACATATCCACCACCTCTCCATTTCCTCTCCGTCCACTGGCATTGCGCGGGCGACGGCAGGGACGCGGGAAGTGGCGGAAGTGGGAAAGCTCCAACACAACAACTAACAGAAGTCCTGTGCTGACCAGCATCACGCTAGGAGCAAGTTGTGCCAGTTGTGCTCCCTCTGACTCCGGCTGCTGATGGCAAGCAGCATGGCCTGGGATTCGGAGAGTGACATAGCAACAGCGCCTTAGCCCACTGGACCACTCCTCGGTCACTCTCTCTTTTCTAACAGAAAAAAGTGGGATGTGGCATGTGCAAACGTTTGGATACCTACATACATTTAGTTCTGCTATGGCAGAGACCCAAGCTTGCAAACCCTTTCTGGAAGACTTGTAGCTTCTGAGATATTCCTGAGCCGTCTTGCTGCACAGCTTGTTTTGGGGTCTGTCTGCAGATCTTCTGTGATGTTTAGGTCAGGGAACCATGAGGGATTTGCACCTCGAGAGCACCTTCGTCCACTGAACCACCACATTGAGCATAAATGAGCTTTCATGCTTAGCATAGGCTACGTTTAGGGGAGGCATAGTACATCTAGCTCCACGTTTACCTTGCCCAGAGCGAAACGTGGCTAACGCGGGGAAGCTGCCTTCAACGCGGAGTAATGCGAACACAAACTGAGATCGACCATCTGCCGGAGGTCAAACAGAGCCCTCAGAACTTTAATTAGCATCATGTTTGAGCTTAGAAAAAGCTGTTGGATTGCGTGATGCCTTTGTGCAGCGCAGGCCCAGTGCTAATAACCGCCAGCCTCCCCTTCCATTTGTTTTGTAGCTGCAGTTGTTGTTTCAGGAGGTGTGTGTGTGTGTGTGTGTTTGTGTGTTTGTGTGTGTGTGTGTTTTTCTCCCTCATTCCTCCATTTTTTTGCCTGTCATTAATTTGCACCATCTGTCTCACACCGATGTCAGAGCGAGGTGACACGACATGAAGCTCATGGTGTCTCTCTCTCTCTCTCTCTCTTTCTCTCTCTCGCTATTTATATCCTGTAATAAGGAATCAGTGGAGAAGAGACAGCACGCCACTCAGACACCTCCGCCCAACCGCTCCTGGACCATATGGCTTGGGGCGAGACGAGTGAGCTTTCTTCACTTGACTCGAGGGCTGAAGAAGACACGAGTACAGTAGGAAAGCTTTCTGCTATTAGCTTTAGCCTCGTGGTGCCATGTACCGCCATAGGTATCCTGGGCAGAGCACACAGCCGTACGCTTCACGACACGTCCTTGAGGGCCGAAGCCGTGCAGAGTTTGATGATCTGACCGCGCTAACATACTTAGTAAAGCTGGTAATCGACTGACCAGTTCTGCAGAAGCCCCCAAAACGTATTTGAGCATTGCCGTTATGCTCAAAAACGTACACTAGTATCTGGACAAAAGTATTGGGACACCTGCACATTCACATTCACAGTTTCCTCCAAAATCAAGGGTATTAAAAAAATCCTGCTTTTGTTGGAGTAACTGTCTCTACTGTCCAGAGAGGAAGGCTTTCTACTAGATTCTGGAGGAGCATTGCTGTGAGGATTTGATTGCATTCATTGACAAGAGTTTTAGTGAGGTCAGGACGTTATACAATGATCACCACCCCACCCCACCTTTCTCAACTCCCCAATTCATATCAAAAGTATTGGATGGAGCATCAACCATCATTCTGGAGAACACAGTTCTTCCACTGCTCCACAGCTCAATGCTGGGGGTCTTTACACCCCTCTAGCCCACACCTGGCATTAGACATGGTGCCAATATGTTCATGTTTATCTAATCCTAATCCTAGTCCTAATCTATTGACATTACTACTCTACAGGGACTAGACTAAGATGGGTGTTTGCATTTGCGAATCTCTGTTAGTAAAGGGTGCAACTTGAAGTTGCTGAATGTAAGGTGTGTCCACAAATATTTGGACATTCAGTTTTCTTTTTTGTCAAAGGGTTCTTCAAAAGATGACTGGTGTTTC
The DNA here is from genome assembly GCF_030463535.1 of Salminus brasiliensis. Taxonomy (NCBI): domain Eukaryota; kingdom Metazoa; phylum Chordata; class Actinopteri; order Characiformes; family Bryconidae; genus Salminus; species Salminus brasiliensis. The sequence goes on along the minus strand of NC_132889.1, from coordinate 34,540,166 downwards.
ATGAGGCATGAATGAACCAAAGCTCACCAGAACTGTACTGTAAGAAAAACCTTGAAATGAAGGCTTTCCCCACTGTTGTGCAAATTAGCAAATTTTATAACGTTGGGCTAATATGAGTCCTTGCATATTTTATAAAGTATCCTAGAGCAATGATTTTCAAACTGGTCCTCAGAGAGAAATTCAGACGGTCCAGATGTTTGCTCCAGGCCACCTCACAACACATAGGGACAGGGCAAATATTTTGACTAAATATGACCTAAAGAACTCCCCGAATGTCAAACCAAGTGGAATGTGGAGGGGATCAAGCCAATGAGGTGTTCTTGGACTGACTACTTATGAAAGGAGACTGGTGACCCCCTTCTTTCAGTTGCAATCATGAAACAATTGCTCTCATCCCTTAGACAAAGGATGACATGTTTTACACCCTAGCACAAGGTAGGTTTGTTACTGACGTTGGTGGAGACACGTCACCTGTTGTAACAGTTCCCATATGTGGGACATGGATCACCTAGCCCAAGTGTAATCATACAGGGTGAAAATTCCCCCCCCCACCTTTGCTTAAACAGACATAATACACACGAAGACACATTGGGATCAACTCAACATCTCTGTAAGGTACATTGGAAACTCCTAGAGTTTCATGGGCAAAGCACATTTACATTTACAGCCTTTAGCAGACGCTCTTCTCCAGAGTGCTTCACTGTTCATGTAAGAAGAACCTCAGCTAGTCAGAATAGACTAGAATTCAAAGATCCCTCTAAGCTTAGACTCTACTAAAGTCAATACGGAAACCATAGTACTCTACTCTTCACCCAAGTACTCTCAGAAGAGGAGGGTCTTCAGTCTGGGTTTGAAGACAGCGAGTGTTGGGCTCTACTGTTCGGACACCTAGGGGTAGTCTGTTCCACTACTTCAGTGCAGGACAGAAAAAAAGCCTGGACACTCGTCTTCTGTGGATACACAATCTTACAGAGCTTGACCTGGGAACAGAACTCGCTCGCCTTTCCCAAGACAAGCCCACAGAACCCCCACCGTACTATACCCCAACTTCAGGTCTATGAACAACAGCTTGTAGTATTCTTTCTATTGACTTGGCCTTACTCCAGATCCCCCAGGTCCACAATAATAAGCTGAATCACCAATCCTTGTTGGACTCCATCTATAATCTATAGAAGGGAGCTGGATATTAGAAGATCTTCCTAATACATCTTCATGGAGTTGTCTTTGACCTATAATCACTGCAGTGTCTTGGTTCATTTGGGAGAAAACGAGCATCTTCCATTACATGGCCCAAGATCTCAGGGTGTCCTTGAATTGTGTTTGCTTTGCAGGTTGTTCCTGGCCTGTCTTCTGGAGCCCTCATACGATATTAAAGTAGTTTAGTTCCACTTACATTGAGAGGAGTACTTGGTTTCAGAGCACCCAGTGTCTTAAAATTATTCCATAATTAATGCATAAGGACTTTTTAGTGCTTTTTCCACTTGATTTTGCCATTTTGAAATGGGGGAAGGAGGTGGGTGACACTGCAGGAATGCAACTTTGATAAGCTTCCAGCACAAATCTGACTGCACATAGACCTGGCTCAAGCTACGGTTGTAGAGCCATGCTGTAGGTTGCTTCACTGTCCTTCACAGCATGTGGGACAGTGGTGGTTCAGCAGTTAGAGCTCTGGGCTATTAATGGCAGGGTTGTGGGTTCGATACCCGGGCTCGGCAAGGTGCCACTGTTGGCCCTTCACCCCCTCTGTTTCCCGGGTCCTGCAGCAATGGCTGCCCACTGCTCTGGGCATGTGTGCTCACAGTCACTGTGTGTATTTCACTGGTGTGTGTGTGTTCACTACATGAATGGGTTAAAGGCGGACACAGATAATGAATATGGTGAATATATTGTTCCTACACTCACTGGCCAGTACTTTGTAGTTCTAAGAGTGGATCAGATGCAGCAGTGCTGCTGGATTGCTTAAACGCTGTGTCTGTCCACTCTCTATTAGACACTCCTACTGAGCTGCTCCACACTGTAGATGAAGGTACAGTCAGAGACAGAAGCTCTGTATCTGCTGTTGCACAGTTTGTGTTGGTCATCCTCTAGTCCTTCATCAGTGCTCACAGGACGCTGCGGCCCACAGGAAGCTACTGTGGATGTATCTGGTTGTTGGATTATTAAGTCCATCAGTGACGCTGTGTCTGATCCACTTGTACCACCAGCTCAACACACACTAACACACTAACTAACTCACCACCACCATGTCAGTCAGTGTCACTGCAGTGCTGAGAATGACCCACCACTCAAACACTACCTGCTCTGTGGTGGTCAGTCCTGTGTGGGGGGTCCTGAGTATTGAAGAACAGGAAGGTGAAAGGAGGGTAAAACCAAAGTACAGGGGAACAGTTTACCATTATGACCTTTATGGAAGTGTCATAATCCGAAAACATTTTTTGCATAGCAAAATATATAAAGCATGCTCAGAGTCACTTCAGACACAGTCAAATCTACCTAGTCATTATTACGTACATACACCGGTCAGCCATAACATTAATACCACCTGCCTAATATTGAGTAGGTCCCCTTTGTGCCAACAACAGATCTGACAGATATTGAAGACATGGACTTCACAGAAGTCCTGTGCTAAGTGGCACAAAGTCGTTAGCAGTATAGTATGGTGGGTCCAGTGGGCTTGTCTTGGGAAAGGAGAGCGAGTTCTGTTCCCAGGTCAAGTCCTGTAAGTTGTAAGGTGAGGCCTCAATGGATTGCATCAGTGAGCCTTAGGTGGCCTTGACCCTGTCACCAGTCCACCAACTGTCCTTACTTGGATCACTGCATACTGGGAACACCCCACAAGACCTGCATGATGTTTTTGAGACCCAGTCGTCTAGCCATCACAGTCTGGCTCTTGTCTAAATGTCTCAGAATCTTATGATTGACCATTTTTCTGGCTTTTAACACCAATCACCTTTAGAACTGACTGTTCTGTGGCTGTCTAATATCTAGATCCCACACTTTGACAGATGCCACTTTAGTTGAAGATAATCAATGGTTTTCTTTTTTCCTGTCCTGGTACTAATGTTATGGCTGATCTGTGTCATCTGTGTGCAAAGCATACAATTCACCACTACCCAACCTCTGAAATGAACATGCTAGAAAATAAACAAGCTTTAATGCAGAAGTGATGGAGCGGCGTGTCAAAGCCCACAGGGTACCTGCAGTTAATTATGTAGAATATCTAATAAAATACATCATCCCAAACAGTCTATCCATACATTTGCTTTCCACCATGAGATATTTCACAGGGATTCATGGGAATTCTCTTCATCACAATACCCATAATAGTGCCACAGGAGATATGCAGTCGTTCTTGATTGGCAGGTGAGAGGGTCCTGAGGGAAGGAGAGGGGAGATGGCCATGGCATTATGAGGTTTGAGAGCATTGACACGGTCATGCCTCGGGTTGCAGTCTCCGTTTTCAAAACACAATAGTTCTAGCCTCCTCACACTCAGACTGACCCCATCTCACATGCTGGGCCCACTCAATCCATGTGTATGTGTGTGTCCGATGTGTGTGTGTGTGTGTGTGTGTGTGTGTGTCTTAGTAAATGAGTCCATTGCACTGCATGACTAATTAAATGCTCTTGGAATGTCGAGAGCATTGCACAGATTGAAGCCGGCACACTTGCCATGCTTAATTCAGCATCACTGCACGAAGGCCTTCTAATCTGGTATCAAACAAACTCCCAAGCAGCACAATTTGGCAAAGGAAAGACATGTTGGCAGCCTTGTCTTCACAAGCGCACACACACACACACACCCCACACGTGCTGTTTGCACCCCACATACACACAAACATACTGTCTTGACATTAGCATGCATTTAAAACAGCATACCTGCACAAACAGCTGAACTGAACTCATAAGCCTGCCTTTGTAGAAGAAGCTGTAAAAGATGTGTGTTTTGATTGACAGGTTGATACAAGCACATAGCGTACGCCCACAGAGACATGATCATGCTAAATGTGCTCAGAACAGGAACCGACCTTGCAAGCCTGGGTTTGCTGTCTTGTCATCAGAATAGGCTTCAAGCTGGACAGACAACGTGTCTGAGTTCATGTATTCTCCTACACATCTGCTCGATAACACCATACCTAGAAAACACCAGCCAGAGGAGTTAACATCTATACAACACCAGCCAGAGGAGTTAACATCTATACAACACCAGATAGAGGAGTTAACATTTACATAACACCAGCCAGAGGAGTTAACGTCTACATAACGCCAGAGGAGTTAACATCTAGATAACACCAGCCAGAGGAGTTAACATCTATACAACACCAGCCAGAGGAGTTAACATCTAGATGACACCAGACAGAGAAGTTAACGCCTAGATAACACCAGCCAGAGGAGTTAACATCTAAATAACTCCAGCCAGAGGAGTTAACACTCTAGATAACACCAGCCAGAGAAGTTAACGTCTAGATAACACCAGCCAGAGGAGTTAACATCTATACAACACCAGATAGAGGAGTTAACATCTATACAACACCAGCCAGAGGAGTTAACGTCTACATAACGCCAGAGGAGTTAACATCTAGATAACACCAGCCAGAGGAGTTAACATCTATACAACACCAGACAGAGGAGTTAACATCTATACAACACCAGCCAAAGGAGTTAACATCTAGATAACACCAAATAGAGGAGGTAACATCTAGATGACACCAGCCAGAGGAGTTAACGTCTAGATAACACCAGCCAGAGGAGTTACCATCTAGATAACACCAGCCAGAGGAGTTAACATCTATACAACACCAGCCAGAGGAGTTAACATCTAGAAAACACAAGCCAGAGGAGTTAACATCTACACAACACCAGATAGAGGAGTTAACATCTAGATAACACCAGATAGAGGAGGTAACATCTAGATGATACCAGCCAGAGGAGTTAACATCTAGATAACACCAGCCAGGAGTGAACATCTAGATGATACCAGCCAGAGGAGTTAACATCTAGATAACATCTAGCCACCACTAGCTAGGCAAGCTAGGAGTTAACATCTTGCTAACATCAAATAGAATAGTTAACATATAACACCAAATATTAGCCATATATCACCATATATTAGCCATACATCACAATGTTAGCCATATACTACCAAATATTAGCCATATATTACCATGTGTTAGCCATATATTACCAAATATTAGCCATATACTGGCCAAATATCACTAAAACAAATCTAACAATATACACTGATTGCCATCATATATCCAAAATTACTGCTTTACAAGACAGGGAAAAAACCTTGACTTTCAAAAGAGATTATATTCCAAGTCATTTTGGAGGATTTCTATTGGTCCATTCATCATGAAATTCTCATCTATTGTAAAGAACAACTGTCAAATCCTGTCCAATTTAAATGATGTCAAAAAGTGAAAAATAAAGATAGGCTTTTGCAGGACAATGATGATATGTATCATAGATAGATTACATATGCTATATGCATTTACATGTATGATCCACATGTTATGCATATGTATCTATTAAAAGATATATGTATATGTATACAACATATAGCTACACATACTGTATACTTAGAATATATATGCGTAAACCGTATGCGGATGTATATATATATATATATATATATATATATATATATATATATATATATATATATATATATATATATATAGACAGTAAACCATACTGTACTGTTTCTCAGATAATATTACTCTATTGTGGAGCATCCGTCATGGGCATGCCGCCCCCCTCTGACACTTTACTACAGGTTCAGGGGGACCTGTTCCGAGGATTTAGCTCCTGTGGGTTTGGTGGGTATTGTGTGTGTGTATACGTGTGTGTACGTGTGTGTATTTGTGTGTGTGTGTGTGTGTGTGTGGTGTTGGGTGGACACAGGTTGCCCTGTGAGGCTGTCAGAGGTGAGAGAGGTGGGTAATTGAAAGCCACATCATTATATCCAGCTTTGTCTTCTCCTCCACCTCTATCTTCCTCCACTCTTCCCCTGCACCACTCCTATCTTGCTGGCCTATTGTCTACGGCGCCGTCCCGGAACACACAAAAAAAAGGCCTCATTCTCCCCTCAGGCCTCAGGAACAAGCAGCTTTTCCAATATCTCAATACAACCCGCTCTCTTCCCTCCTTTTGTTCAGCATCCTCTACTTTCTGCCTCCTGCCCGTTTGCAGCGGCCAGAACATTTAGAGCCCTCTGTTCTCGTGCTCGGAGCCGGCCTTTGTGGAGGGCCATGATTTGAATCACTGCACTGTGTGTGGAGTTAAGAGATGAGCTTAAAGCAGCCCACACACACACACACACAGACACACGCAGACACACGTAGACACTTACTTACTCACTTACACCCATTTGCACACACACACACATACACACACATGCAAATACACACTTTTCTACACACACGCGCACACACGCATTGTCCGAGTGTGAATGAAGGTAGGAGGCCTACTTACAAAGAGAGGTTGCAGATCACACACTGGCCTTGAGCTGTGTGCCATGTAAAGGAGGATTAAATGGCGCTGCTCTGGCTGTGAGGTGAGGTGGCATCCAGAGCAGGACTTTTTCTTCAGCAGAAGTGGAGGCGCTGGACAATAGACCTGCATGTGTGTCTATAGCTGTGGAATTTGTAGATTTCACCGATACTGTTTGGGTCTGTGTTGTAGAGAGGGGCAGGTCAATACCTAAACGATCGATTTTCCGATGCTGTGTTTGTGTCGGAGAGTCGGTTCTTACATGAAAAGGTTGGTACTGTGTTTTTCAACTGAATATCTACCGTTCCATTAAGCCGAATGTGCCCAACGGTCACACAAGCACGTACAATATTGCACCTATTGCTGATGTGCAGATGTGCAAATGCACACACACAGCTTATCTAGTAGAGAAGTACTGCCAATATGATAGGACTCTCTGGAGCAGATAAATATCAACCTATTGGCACTGTGCTGCCTAATGCCAGGCGTGGGCTAGAGGGGTATAAAGCTCCCCTGTGCATCTGTGCTCTCTGGAATGATGGTTGGGGCTCCATCCAGTACTTTTGGGATGAGTTGGGGAGTTGGGGATAGATGAGGTGGGGTGGTGATCGTCCAACATCCTGACCTCACTAATGCTCTTGTTGCTGAATGCAATCAAATCCTCACAGCAGTGTTCCTCCAAAATCTAGTAGAAAACATTCTTCCCTGGACAGTAGAGACAGTTACTTCAACAAAAGCAGAATCAGCTCTTTATTAATACCCTTAATTTCAGATAACACAATGAATGAGCAGGTGTCCCAATACTTTTGTTAATTTAGTGTGTATATATATATATATATATATATATATATATATATATATATATATATATATATGCCAATATAATAGTTTATAATGCATCCATTATTGTGGCCTAGATTTATATTATAAAGCAAAGATTTAAAGCATTTTAAGTAAAAATATAAATAATAATAATAATAATAATAATAATAAATAAACTAAAAATTTGGGGTGCGGGTGGGGAGATGGCCCTGTACCCTGTTGGCCCATTCATCAAGAATTTATTGGTCCATTTATCATTGAATTTTGACAAAAAGTAAAAAGTGACATTTGTTCAAGGAAAGGGAACTCAAGGAATTCTGGGGGGCTCTGAGCTGATGGGACCTGAAGCCAGACCCCCCCTTTTTGCCAAGTAGAGGTTGAACATGAGTTGAACCATCAGGAGGAGCAGGGGCAGTGGTGGGGTGCGAATTTCCATCATGAATAGGAGAGGAGCGGTTTTACAGTGTATAGTAATGGAGAGGAGGCGTGGCCAATGTCTTCTCCCAAACTTTCAATTATTATATGACTCTATAAAATGGAGATACAAGCTTTTTATCTGATCGTGACGATACAGTATATAGTTATATACACTGTCCGTAAGTGAAGAGTTTCTGAGTTTCTGAAGAGTGATAAAGCCTTGCTAGGAATAATTTGAGGGGTCAATCAAGGAAAATGCATTTACAATGTTAAAAATATGTGTTAATAATTCATCGCATTAATAACTTTGGCAGCTCTTTCTGTATCGCTGATCAATTATTTTGCTTGCTTTAAAAGGGAGATGTATAAGGATCTAAACAGGGGTCTTCAATTATGTATGCATCTGTTCAAACGCAAAATTTACAGCCGCTAATTCTTGTCTTAACGACGCTCACGCTGTGAAGTGTCCTCATTTTTTACTTGACCCACTTTCAATCACCAAGCGCCTTCCCCTGCTCTCCTGCTCGATGAACTCCGAGTGAGCCGTGTTCACTGAACTCAGGTCAGCAGGGTGGGGTCCAGCAGGGTGCTGCACGGCTTGACCCGCCAGCAGTCCACTTCTCGGTTGATAAACCAGCATGTCTGAGCGAGGTGCTCTGTAGCCGTGGAGCTGTTGATCTCCCAGCAGGGCTTTGGGCCTGGTCAGGGCTGTGGAGGCACCACAGGGAAACCCTGAGGAGGAGAGTGGGCAGAGGAGACAGGATAAGGAACATCAGACTGTCCGGCAGACTAGTTCAGTGCGGAAAACAGCATCAGAAATGAACCAGGGTTTGGGGCATAAATGACCCTGAGAGTTTAAAAACTGCCCTGGAATGGAAAAGGAAGCACGACTGTGACCTGACGTAAACCTCAAAAATGGTTGTGTCCTCCCTGAAAAGCAAAACCCACAACAGTAAAACTGTCTAGACATACGCCCCCTAAAATTTACATACAGGTAGGCCCACTACCAAAAGCCTTTAAAAGCCCCTGGGGACCTAAAACTTTTTTTTATCTAATGAAGTCAGTCTGGCTCCTCGGGGCCCCTGTGTAAATGTACAAAGTATGGTTTATGAAGATCTTCTCAAAGTCTAATAGATGCCTGCTGTATTGCTTTCCTCTCAATGTATAATGGGCAGTTCTAAAGGTGGGTCAGGTTTACATCAGGAGACTACTGACCAATCAGAAGACTAACATGGCTCTGCTTCCTCTTAAGTCTGTGCAACCTGGAGAGCTGAAACTAAAGGTAAAGCTTAATCTGGCAAGCTAAAGCTAAACCAGGTGAGCTAAAGTGAAAGCTAAAGCTAAAGCTAAACATGACAAGCCAAAGCTAAATCTGGCAATCTTAAGCTAAAGCTAAACCTGATAAGTTAAAGTTAAATCTGGCGAGCTTAGGCTAAAGCTAAAGCCCAACCTGGCGAGTTAAAGCTGAAGCTAAACCTGGCAAGCTAAAGCTTGAGCTACAACAGGGGGCGCTTGTATCCATATATAGGCTGGAAGCTCAGTTAGACATTTCAGAACTTCAGTTTATTTTAGTCTAAGGCAAACTGCTACTTTGGGAGAATCTGGAAGCGAGGCTAAACAGGCTATAAGCACATCATAGTCCAACTGGACGAAGCACTGATTGGAGAGTGGGCCAACCAGAGAATTAGCAACACTGCAGTTATCTTCAGCAGAGCTGCAAGGGCCACATGCATTGCTTGGGAATAGAAGCCAGGGAATTGAGAAGGTGCTAGGCTAAAAGCTAACCCTACCAGACCCTGCGTATAATCTCTCGAGCTAGCCGACCACACACTGGACACCGAGAGGACCCAGAGAGGACAGCAATGCTACCTAGGCTAATGACCTAGGACAGGGTATGCAGCTCATGTGAGCCATTGCGGTGCCGTAAACCAGCCAATCAGAGCAGATCTCATTATTTCTTTTTTTACCAGCCCTCCGTAAACAGGAAGTGAGCATGTTTCATTCTGAAGCACGATAACAGGGTTGTAAATGGAAACACCAATCCTCAAAACCATGAGTAGGCCTCAATCAGAAATTTACACTATGTGTCCAAATGTTTGTGGACACCCCTTCTAATGAATGCATTTAGCTACTTTAAGTTGTACCCATTGCTGACACAGATGTGGAGCCTGGCTACAGTACAGTAGAGTAAAGTACTGCCAATAGAATAGGACAACCTATTGGCACCATGCCTAATGCTAGGCATTGGCTAGAGGGGTATAAAGCCCCCCCAGTATTGTGGAGCTGTGGAGCAGTGGAACTACTGTGTTCTCTGGAATAATGGATGGTGCTACATCCAATACGTTTGGGATGAGTTGGGGGGGGGGTGAGGATGATGAGGTGGGGTGGTGACCATCCAACGTCCTGACTTCTTTAACACACTTGTCACTGAATTCAATCAAATCCTCAGAGCAATGCTCCTTCAAAATCTAGTAGAAAGCCTTCTTCCCTGGACAGTAGAGACAGTGATGTACTCTTGGATTTTAAATGAATGAATGAATGAGCAGGTGTCCCAATATTTTTGTCCTTATTGCTTATCTTTAGCTTTTAATTCATTCTTTTTTTCTTCTTAGTCACGTCACAGCGTTCAGCTGAAGCATGATTCAGAAATGCAGTAAGGAAGTCATCTGGCTCTGTGTGGGATGTGCCAATAAGAGGAGATACTGTTCACCACACTTTTTTTTCTGTTGTTGTGATAATTAATGAATGCAAGAGTTTATTTTAGGAAAACAGTTTATAATTCTCAGCTTTATTCGCTGTAAAACACCGTCTGACTGCAGCCTGGTTTGCTCATGTCTTCTTTGAAACAATAAGGGACAAAAGAAGCCGATTCTGAATATCATACTGACAATCACACACTATTAAAAGTATAAGATTCATGAGGAACTTTTGGAGGTGCTTTAATATGAAACTGTGGAGGTTCCTCAAAGCACCTTCAGAGGTTCCTCCACAGTTTTGAAACTGAAGCCCCTCCAAAAGTTCCTCAATGATCTTTTAACATACTTTTAACCAGAGCCGGGACACGGCATACTCGAATTACTCGGCCACTTAGGGCCCCAACGCCACTTGGGCCCCCAAGAGCACCAACCTTGTTTTCTTCTAAAACCTTTTCTTGAAGGTTCCTCAAAGCACCTTAAGAGGTTCCTCCACAGTTTTGAAACTGAAGCCCCTCCAAAAGTTCCTCAAGGATCTTCCTCAAGGACGCCGGGACACGGTAGTCTCGAATTACGCGGCCACTTAGGGCCCCAACGCCACCCGGAGCCCCAAAGAGCACCACCAAGATATCATGATAAAAAAATTTATATTTTAAAAATAACATTAAATAATCATAAAAAATGTTATTACACAGGTAATACACACATTTTCATATTAATTTATTTTCATAGTTGGCACACCAATGCTAGGTTAATCAGTTCCTGCTATTGGCTGCTGTCACTGTTGCTGCCACTGTTGGCCAAATGCAGATATGTGCCGCTTGGGTGGTGGATAAAGGCCCGGGGCTTCGGTGTATCTCTCGCTTGGCAAATCGCTCTAAGGAAGAAAGGAAAAAATGTCAGCTCCCACCTTAGGCCTTCCAGGGAGAAAGGGAATTGTGCAATATGCAGGAGTGGTCGGAGTTAGGGGACCTTTTGATAATAGATGCCTTCCTCACACTATTGCACATCTGTTCAAAATGTAAAAACTTGTTTACTGTAAATGCAGTAAATGCATTTTTGCGAGTTTGATCTCCCTGTAAGGTTAAATACAGCAGCCCGAAGGATACAGGTATGATGTAAGCTAATTACAAATAATGCTAATGATAGTGGGTATGTTAGCCTATGGAATGATGAAGCATCTGGTGGTATGCTGAGGTGGTGGTATGAAAATTAAAATCTGCCTAGGGCCCTAAAAAGGGGCTTGGGCTGGCCCTGCTTTTAACAGTGCACAAATAGTCCCTAAACCGTGACTGCCAGACCTGCGAGGAGGTCATGCTTGTAACAGCTCCCTTGTGATTTCCTCAAAACTTCCTCACAGTCTGAACAGTCGTTGGGGATCTTGTAGCTCAGGTTAAAAACAAAGCGTGCTTGGCTTCAGGCTCAGCTGCTAATGGCTGACTTGGTTACATTCCTCTCAATTCTTTAAAGGCTGGCCCAACAAAGGCTGGCATTACACCCACAGTAATAAAGGTGTCAAAGGTGTCTAAATGGTTCCTGCTCTGGATACAAAACTTTTTATTGGTATTAAATTATATCAACGAAGGTTTGTTAAACTTGAAAAAACTTTCCACACATATCTCAAAATGTAGGGATAGGTTTAAAGAAAACCCCATCAAGGGAGGTCATCAAGAGACCCCATCAAGCAGGTCATTCTGGCCAGGGACACACAACATTGAAATTTAAAAGCCTTCTCAGAGGAGCAACAATTCTGGCTTTAGCTTTAGAGCCTGATAGAGGGATATGTTGCACAGAACTCCTGAAACATGGCCTCCAAGACGGAATGGTTACCTGCTTTTCAAACACAAAGACCCTTGAAGATTTGGATTGTTTGGACCCTCACTGCTAAACAATGTCAAAGGTCTCAAAGGTCAAAACCAGGCCTTTCTCGCGAACGTCTCCTCCCTGAAAAACTAGCTGAACTACCTCAAAGTAAAGCTGACTACAAATTCAGAAGGAGCAGTTAAAAGCATTGAATGAGGAAGCCAAGCCTGGAGAAGTGAGCAGGTGCTAGGCTAAAAGCCAACTGTAGCCGACTGGCTACAATCTCTGGCAATCAACCATGGCTCAGTTTGGTCCAGAACCAGATCACCTCTTTTGGTCTTTCCAAACTGTGGTCACTTAAACGCTGTTAGCGACGAAAGCTAAAAACTAAACAACATAGGCTTTATCGAGTCCATTCATTCGCTCCTGTCCCCTTAGCCCACTGTGAAGCACTGCTAATAACCCACAAATGTGGCCAGCATTAGGGAGCTCATTTCCGAGCGCTCCAGGACTTTCTCAAGATCTCTGCCTCTCCTGTTAGAGTCTCCAGCTCAGAGGGAGAGCTTGATCTCATCATTTACTCACATTAACGCTGCGCCCGTCCTGCGGCCTCTCAGTCAGATGACGCTCCACCTCGCCAGGCCATGACTCAGCCTCTGTTTTGGGGTATGTACGCCGCTAACACGCCGGCCTCAGAGCGGATCTGGGTGATGCTTTATGTAAAGACATGTGGAGGATGCGAAAAGAGGTGGTTGAATTTGTAGGCTGGTCAAGAAAGTTTGGGCTAAAGCGTTTGGGCAATAAGTGTTTTAGAACTTTGGAACAGGGAGTCCAAACTTTTTGTCTTGGGGAAGGGAGGGGTGGGCAAAGTTCAGTGCTTGTGGAGGGTCGCGCATTGCTGAATGGGGAACGATAAGCCTTTTTCATTTTTCATCAATTGTCATGCCCATAGACAAGCAACACGCTGAAACCGATGCTCATTATAAAGGACGAAACAATACTGTGTAAAGCCTACAACTACTGAGGGGAGCTAATTACACTGGTTAAATATTTGCTGAAAAAAATATTAGCATTGCTGTCACCTGCATTTCATCAGGACTGTGGACACACTTTTGCTCTTTTAAAAAAATAAACATGAGCAATTCCATTTATTTGGTCCCTGTCCAGCTATAAACCTGCATCCCTCCTTCTGTGTGCATGCATGGCATGTTAAATGCTAACAATAATGATAACTAGTTAGCCTCCTAGCTAACATGTCCATGTGCCTGGGCCTGCTGTATGGGTAGCACAACTGGGAACCAGAACATTCTGTCATCCGGATCCACATTGGCTCCACATATGAATGCCCACCAGGGTCAGGGTTGTACACTGCAAATGGGGCCTAGATGGGACCCTTGTGAGATTAAGGTGGTCCACAATTAGACACATTTTGGAAGCCCAACTGGGGCCCAGTAAAAAATCACATCACTCACTCACTCAGAGCCCATCGCCATCTGGAACCCACCCATGTGAGCCCCACATGAGCAGGTCGGCTGGGCTGTTTTCTCAATATCAGCACTTCAAACATGTCTTATTCAAATTTACTGCAGTGGAGGTGACCAGGCAAACAGGCAGTTAGACAGTCACTCCAGTCTAGAGCTGGGAAGCCGTGTACATTTCTGTGTCTGAGAAAGACGAAAAGGTAAATTTAATGTAGTGTAATTTCACAGCTCTAGACCGGCCCTACGGTCTAACTGCTGCTCATCAGGTGTGAGGAGATCATCAGTTCAGATCACAGCAAGGACTCAGAGATCCATTGTCAAAGGCTTTCCAGTCTGGGGACGTCATGTGACAGAGGGCGGGGGGGGGGGGGGTTTACCTGCAGAATAAACAGTAAACAGATTGAGGGGGCGGAGCCACAGACTCAACAGCTTTCACAGTATTCAATCAGTTTTAGCTGGAGCTCATTTACTGATGTTTTTGAGGCTTGTCTCAGTATGGATTGTTGACCAAACTGAGATGCAGAGCTTTTTTGAGTTGAGTTAAGCTCTCTACTGTAAGTTGGACCAACTTTACACTTTTTTTACAGTGTAAGACATCGGTACAGTACAGAATAACAGTATACTGTATACATATAGCATACCCACGATAAGGCTTCCATGCCAGAATTCAGGGCATAAGTGCTTTGCATGCTATTACTTGCACTGGTGTCAGTGTGACTGGCAGAGGTCTCCGAAATCCCTGATCTAGCACTCATACCTGCCGTCCTCCATCCATGTCACGAGAGCAGGGCCTCCTGGGAAGAACAAAGCTCTCCGCTGGCTCGGAACGCTGAGTTTCTCTCCGAGCGCCGGCCCTGGACTGCCGAGGTTGGACGCTTTCCCCATCTGGCGGCTGACAGCGGCCACGGCCCCTTATTCATTTCCTGTCCCACTGTACCATCACACAGGAAATGAATCATGCCGCCTGACGTGGAGGCATGGGAGACTTCCTGCAATAAGAGCAGAGTGGAGGAGTGATGAATGGAGCGCTGAAATGTTTCTGGAGTTTTATTTATTCCCTGAACGTCTGTGCGTTGACAGGGGACAGGGCCGCTCAACTTAGGCAAGTTATATACTGTCGCGGCGCACAGACCTTTTTTATTCATTTGTCTTCAACTGTCTGATGGAAACTGCTCATGCTATTAAACACAAAGAGTGGGAAGACTGCAGAGAAACTGTGCTGAAGTGAAAGTGTGGGTGCTGTGTCAAAAGCCTACTCAATTATATGTGCATGGGGCCAAAAATATACCTGAATAAGCCCGAGAAATGTATTTACGGCATATGGACAAAAATATTGGGACACCTGCTCATTCATGGTTTCTTCTGAAATCAAAGGTAAGTAAACATCTCTACTGTCCAGGGGTGAAGGCTTCTATTAGATTTTGGAGAATCATTGCTGTGAGGATTTGATTGCTTTCAGCCACCAGAGTGTTAGTGATCACCACCCGGTCTTCAGAACACAGTTCCACTGCTCCACTGTTGAGATAGCTAGAGGAACGTGAGCTTGGTGAGCTTGACTTCTCCTCAGAGGCCTCAGACATCACCTGATGATGGAGCATCCATCCATCTTCTAACACACTTTCTGCTGGTCAGGGTGGCAGTAGGTCCAGAGCCTACCCAGAATCATTGGGCGCACGGCAGGACAACCCCCTGGACAAGGCATGAGTCCATCACAGAGCACAGAGCACCACACACACTAATGCACATGTAATTAAGCAAGGCCCGTTCACCGACCAAGTGTCATATTGGGAAAAATATATATATATGACTAGCTAAATAATAGTGGGAATAAGCACCCTTGGTCTGGATGATCAGGTGACTGAAGGTGGTCATCATAGAGGTTAGATGCTCCACAGTGGAGCATCGATTGTTCTTTACCCCCCTGGTACCATTGTTATGCTGTAGGAAGGCACTCAATGTTCAAGAGGTCCGTTCTCAGTACATCTTCACTACGGCGGCTCTAGAACGTCCCACCAAGTTAGCACCCTTCCCTCCTTGCCCTATTATCATGCCCTTTTGGACATCAGTGAAATCGAGCTCTTTGCCCATAACGATGGTTTGGCGCTCTGCTACAGCTGACCAGTGTCACATAGCATCTGTGACGCCCCGGGCCGAATTCATTGCACACCGGGATGGTCATAATATTCTGATATGACCGTGACAGTGGGTGAAGAGTGGTAGCATCTTGGAAACAGCTAACTTTGTGGGATGCTCTGGGTCCGCCGTAGTGAAGCTGAAGCGAGAATGGACTTCTTACACACACAGACACACACACACACACACACACACACACATATATATATATATATATATATATATATATATATATATATATATATATATATATATAGCGTAATAATATGGTAGTAATAACTGGACTATTATTAGTTGTGTTTTGCTGTCTACATGTACTCTGCCTCTCTCTCTCTCTCTCTCTCTCTCTCTCTCTCTCTCTCTCTCTCTCTCTCTGTCACTTCCTCTTAATCACAGATGTCAGGTTATTGATTTCTGGGGCATTTTTCAGAAAATAACACCTGCCCTGATGGTGCATCAATGACCGAAACAACATTGTCTCTTGCAGACAGGACGCTTGTGTGTGTGTGTGTGTGTGTGTGTGTGCATGTAAACTTCCCTAAATGTAACTTCTGTTTCTGCTGCAAGGTAAAGGTTGAGGATTCAAGCTTTAAAAAAAAAAGTGGTGCCAAAAGAAAATCGTTGGAAAAGCTCGACTCACACAATCATGATTAATTAGCTGCCTATCATGGCGGCTTCAGATGCTGAGAATGGATGGATTGCCTATTAGAATTGAACAGAGGGGAAGAAGGCCAGCAAGGTAAGCTGTCTGGAGCCTGATGGCTGAAGACAGCCGGAGAAAGCGCATCCTTCCCCTGCCAGCCCAATACTGCCAAGACTACTGCCCTCTCTATCAGCCAAACACACACACACACATTAGTGTAGTCTTGGTTGGTTAGAGAAGTGGGCTTGAGACCGGAAGGTCGCTGGTTCAAATCCTACCGGCAGGTAAGAATTAGGGGTTTGGGGGGGGGGGGTAAAGGCTGTCTCCTCCCTCAAGACTACCTTCTTGAGCGCTGAAGTGCCCTTGAGCAAGGCATCTAACTGCCCCTAGTACACTGTGTGTTCATTACCACAGATGGGGTAAATGTGGAGGACACATTTCACTGTGCATTGGAGCAATTTGGAGGACCCTCCTGGCCCTTCCTGGCCCTTGGTTACCCACAGTTCTCTGTGCACATACAACGCAAGAACAAAGGAAACAACAGCACCACGAAAATGGTGAAAAACGAAGCCTCCAGAGTTTGTTAAAAAATTAGTTTCTATAATTATAATGAATTTCTCTGAAGAAAATGAAAATCATGCAAGCTTTGCACCGCAATTGCAAGAGATGGGACCCTAATCTCTTACTAAGAAGAACTTTTCATAGGACAGTCCTACCGAGGACCCGCCCTACCTCGGCTGTAGCCTAGGTTTTGGAATGCAGCGATTGACATATCCAGTATTTAGGCACTCGTTGCCGTTTCTAGTACAGGGTCTGTTCTCATCCACAGTCCCTGACATGTCTAGAACCACCAGAAGGTCCAGATTAGCTTTTTCTAAAGTTAGTCCCACCCATTCTCACTCATTCGACCCTCTTCCTCTCTAGAGAGGTCGTCCAGGTGCTCGTTCAGTCTCTCGTCACTTCGAGACTTGACCACTGCAACTCTCTTCTGGCTGGTCTACCTTTACGCACCATCAGGCCCCTGCAACTTATCCAGAATGCAGCGGCACGGGTCGTCTTCAACGTTCCTAAATTCAGACATTCCCTGACGCTGGCCTACAAAGCCAAGACTGGACCAGCCCCTCCGTACTTGATGGCAATGGTCAAAAGCCGATCCGGACCAAGAGCCCTTCCACCTTAAGTACGGCTCGCCTCGACCCACCATCCCTCAAAATCCACGGAAGACGAGTGTCCAGACTTTTTTCTGTCCTGCATCAAAGTGGTGGAACGAAATTCCCCTGGATGTCCGAACAGCAGAGTCCGACGCTCACTGTCCTCAAACCCAGACTTAAGATCCTCCTCTTTTGAGAGTACTTGGGTGAATAGCAGAGTGGTCACCTTACTGACTTGTGTTTAGTAGAGTCTAAACTTAGAGGATATTTGAATTATGAGTCTATTTAAACTAGCTGAGGTTTTTTTGGGTAAATAGCAAAGCACTTTTGTAAGTCGCTCTGGAGAAGAGCGTCTACTAAATGCCCTAAATGTAAATGTAAATGTAAATGTAAATGTAAATGTAAATGTCATTATACAACAACACTTGGTTGATTGGACGATTCCACTGTAACTTTTTTATCCTGTTGGCAAGGAGTCTGACGTTATAGACTTCTAGTTTCATTGCTCCACAGCTCAATGCTGGGGGGCTTTATACCCCTCTAGCCCACGTCTAGCATTAGGCAGCAGCATGGTGGCAATAGGTTCATTTGATTTATCTGCTCCAGAGAGTCCTATTCCATTGGGAGCACTTCTCTACAGGGACTAGACAAGCTGTGTGTGTGCATTTGCACATCTATGTCAGCAATGGGCACAATGAAACGCAGGATTCTTCTGCAGGGCCTTTGAAACCGATGCTAAAAATGAAAGTACTGTAGTTATGAGAGTAAAGAACTGAGGTGTGGGCTTACATACAGGGTCTCATGCATTTATTAGAAAGGGTGTCCACAAACCTTTGGACACATGGTGTATGATTTAGGCGCAGCAGTTTGGAGATCATGGTGAAAAATGCTGAAATCCTGAAATCCTGCTTTTGAACTTTCTCCAACACACACACACACACACACACACTCTCACACATATTCACACACTCATATAAGCACAGTGCAGACTGCTACACACACCTGCACTAAAAACACTCTCCCATATGCACCATCATGTATCTCCCCCTCGTGGATATTTACCGTCGTTCTCTCTCTGGAGTGTGTTCTAAGCTGTTTTCTCTAATGTCCAGTTCCTGCTTTTAGCGCTATGAGCTGCTAATTATATTCAGCGAGGTGGGAGCGATCGCTCTCGTTTTCCTCCTGATGCTGAACTCTCGAATGGCACCGCACAGCTGTTTAGCCTGTGATTCCATTCTCCATTAGCTTTTCTCAGCAGAACACGAGAACAAGAGCCTCAAAAAATCCAGAAACATGGCAGTGAGTTTGACTCTCTGTTGTCCCAACCCCAGCCATAGCAGAGATTCTCTGCAGAGTTTGACTAAGGGTAAGGCTTAGGCGGGGTCATGCCTGTAGGTCATGGAGTCTGTGTGGTTTAGGAAGAGTGGATTTCTTTAAATTAGCTGCTGAACTTGCTGAATTGATGTGCTCCCTGGATTAGAACCCTGCATGCTGTATGTTTGGCATCCCTGCGATAGGCTATGCATAAATAATAAAGCACCTAAATAATAGTGGGGATAAGCACCCTTGGCCCGGATGACACTAATGAGACGTTGTTGTGGATGGACTGACTGTATCAGGTGACTGAGGGTGGTCATCATAGAGGTTAGCTGCTCCACAGTGGACAACTAATTGCCCTGTTTCCCTCTGGCACCACTGTTATGCTGTTGGGAGGTACTCAATGTGCAAGAGGTCCGTTCTCGGCCCACCTTCACTATGTTGGCTCTAGAACATCCCAAGTTAGCACCCTTCGCCCTAGAGCCGCTGGAAACAGAAAACAGTGCCAGAAAAAAGTACCAAAGTAAAATGCAAAATATGTATAAAAAAAAAAAAAAGAAAACATTTAAAGCAGCATTAGGCAAACATTTTGCATTTCTTGCTCCTGGGCTTCCTCTACAGTCAGGAAGTGGAGTTCGCACTTTGAGCCATCTCTAAAAGACATGCTTTGCACATGCATTTTACAAGCTGTGAACTACAGAAGCATGAAAACTGAGGTGGTAGAGTAATATTACAGGATTTTACCCCAGTATGACTCGGGTTAAATGCAGCGTTATTCAGTTCTGACTAACGTTGTCCTGCCCGCATCACCAGAGCTACATACTGCAGTTAGCAGCGTGCCGAGCCCTGAATAACAACAATAGCTAAGCAGTTCTCCTTAATGCACGTCAGCAGAGCATCAACAAGATATTGAAGCTGCGATTCTAAGGTAAAAAATGTTACATACTGTTGCTTTAAAACAGGCTAAATCACACCAACACAACACAAGATTCAAGGCTGGTGGGAAGACATTCGGCATTCCGTCATTCTTTAGCATCCGACGTCGGAGCTTAATTTGCTAAAAAATGTGCCATTTCTGTAACTGTAAATGAACTCTGTACCTTTGTACTTGTACTGAATGTGGTCAAGGCCTGTGTCTGACCTTCTCGGTATGCATTCTGACTGATCTCAGAATCAGAATCAGAATCAGAATCTCTTTATTTCACCAAGTATGTTACCCATACAAGGAATTTGTCTTGGTGAGAGCAACACGTATGACAAGTAACAAAGAAACACAGAACACAGTCTTAAACTAAAGGAAAATTACACTAAACAATAAATAGGGTAGGGGATAAATTAAAAAAAAAAAGTAGAAAGTACTAAAGGTAATAAAGGTAATAAAGAGCTGAAAGATGTATTTACAGAAAAGAAAAGAACATCTGTACAGGTGTGCAAATAGTCATAGTGCAAAATAGGCAGAGTGCAAATAACTGTTCAGTCCGGTTTGGTACAGTTCAGTTGTAAGTTTAGAGGTTTACAGTGGGAGGTGACCACTGTGATTGAGGAGCGCTACAGCTCTGGGGAAGAAGCTGTTAGCATGACGTGTTGTGCTGGTTTTGATGGACCGCAGTCTTCTACCCGAGGGGAGTGTCTGGAAGAGGAGGTGTCCAGGATGTGAGGGGTCAGATGTAATCTTGCCAGCCCGCTTCCTCATCCTGCTGGAGTAGATCTGCTGAAGTGATGGCAGGTTACATCCTATGATCCTGATCTGATTGTTATCCCGTCACGGTGCTCTGTTCCCTGGATGTGTTTACACCTGGCTTTTCATGCGGTCGAATGAAATCCGAACGTCTACATCTTAAACCTCCACTTCTTTAACCAAGCTTTCAGTTTCTGAAATGTTTCCAGAGTCAATTCATCAAAACCCCTAAGGAGCCATGCCCTCTGTACATGAAAATGTTCATCAATGGAAAGTCGGTAGAGGTAGAACTGAAGAACCGGCCTGAACACATTCCTGAAAATTTTGTGTAGAAGCTACTAATATTTACCCTTTTATTTCCCAATCATTTTAGCCTTTACCCCATCAGTGGGAATTGCCATAGCTGGTGCTTTTATCCTTCCATATATATATAGATAAGTAGATAGATAGCTTCACCATGCATGTTTAAGGTGGCTGTAACTTCAGGCTCCTGCAGATGGCGTGGCCGAAGACCATAGTGTGAAGGAGGTAGCTGGATCCACAGGTGTATGGAAGCTTACGGTCATACAGGTCTACCAGCAGTGGCAGAAATTTCAGTCTACAGGAAGATTCTCCTCAGCAGAAGGCCTCCTGGGTGCCACTCTGCTCCATATGTTCATGGTATGCACTCCCTTGCAAAGTGTTTTTTTAGAAGGCAAAGAACCTGCGTAGACTCCTTGAATCAAGTTTTGCCCGGAAGCGAAGCAAGATTTCCGTTCACAAGTCGTGAAATCCACAATCCAGGTCTGTCAGTGTTGTCTTTCAGCCACAATTCTGATAAGAATTTGCTGTAGGCTGGGATTTCTGCCACTGCTGGTAGACTTGTATGACCATAAGCTTCCATATACCTGCAGATTCAGCCACCTCCTTCACACTGTGGTCTTCAGCCATGCCCAAATGCAGTCACTCCTTTCAGCCAACCATTAACCTCTGCTTTGTGACCCAGTGCACCACCTCTTTTCCTATGAGTTCCGTCACTCTCAAACCCTGTAGGTATTTATAGCCCGATCATCCTCATGTAGCGCCATCTGCAGGAGCCTGAAGTTACTACCACCTTAAACACGCATTTATTACAATTATTTTGTCCTGTTTTGCAGTTGCAGTTTTGAAACTCTGGAAGTAAGATATGCTACAGCACCCTCTACACCCCCGCCCCGCCATCCCTGCCACTGTATGAGAATTTGGATAGCAGCTGACTGGAAAAATGCACGTTTGAAGGCATGATGTGCTCCAGAGATCACTTACACCTGATGATGTTATTTGAGACATATGTTTTACAAGCCTGTAATCTATTTGCTAGCCTGTAATGGCTATTAAGTTTTAATTAAAGCGCAATGCTGGTTCACGCTGGTAACAGTCCACTGCAATTTCCGTACAAGTTGCTCATGATTTGAAAAGTCGCTGGGGACCTTGTAGCTGGGGTTAAAATCATGCAGTATGCTCAGCCTGAGGCTTAATTAGTCAATGACTAACTCAGCTGTTTTTTCTAATAATCCCTGGAAAGCTTGTTTAAAGCTATGCAGCGACGGAGGCTTTCCGATGAACCACAAAGAACTAAAGAACCACAGTTATTAAAATGATTAAAGTATGGATTTTTATAGAGAAGCCAGTCCCATGTTGACGTTTCAGTGAGTGGGGTGTTAATGAGAAGTGTTATTACAGCGTTCAGTTCAGTTTGCTTTATTATACAAGAAAACCTTAAATCTTAAATAATTGTCATAGGGATGCAGAGTGGAAAGACGTATTACTGTGACTGTAGTAGTGCCAATAAACAGCTGGTGCTGTTGTATTATTATTATTACAACACATGGGAAAGCACAGCAACTGCCTAGCAACACCCTAGCAACAATTAAGCAACAGCTTGAAATATAATATGACAAGACACAGATGGAATTTGGCCTCTGCCTGTAACCTATGTGTGCAGTGACCACACACACACACAAACACACTAGGGATCACACACACACACAGTGACAGTGAGCAAACATGCCCGGTGCAGTGGGCAGCCATTGCTGCAGCGCTCAGGTATCAAACCATAGCATCCACCAAGCAACACCATAGCAACCACCTGGGATACAACAACACCTGCCTAGCCGCACCAGTACTGTTGCATGGTGAGTTCTATGGTGTTGCATTGTGGTTCTTAAAGTATAACTGGACTGGTACTATTCTATCCCAGATAGTTGCAATGGTGTTGCTAAGTGGTTGCTAGGTGGGTGTTAAGGTGTTATTGTGCATGCTATGGTTCTGCTGGGTGGTTTCTATAGTTTTGCTAGGTGGTTGACATTGTATTCCAAGTGGTTTCTATGTTGTTCTTAGCTGGTTGCTATGGTGTTGCTAGGTGGATGCTATGATATTGTTAAGTGGTTAAAATAGTGTTGCTAAGTGACTGCATTGGCACCCAAATTGGTTGCTAAGTGTTTGCTAGGTGGATGTTATGGTGCTGCTGGATGATTACTACAGTTTTGCTAGGTGGTTATATTGTATCCCTGGTGAGTTCTATGGTGTTGCATAGTGGTTCTTAAAGTATAGCTGGACTGGTACTATTGTATCCCAGATAGTTGCAATGGTGTTGCTAAGTGGTTGCTAGGTGGGTGTTACGGTGCATGCTATGGTTCTGCTGGTTGGTTTCTATAGTTTTGCTAGGTGGTTGACATTGTATTCCAGGTGGTTGCTATGACAGTGTTGCAATTGTGTGGTTTTGCTAGTAGATTTTCTGTAGCAACCATCTAGGGTGCCAATGCAATCACTTTGCATTACAATAGCAACCACCTGTAATACCATAGCAACCACAAAACAACTGCCTGGGACTGGGAACCAGTTAAGCTGTGCAGGCATTCAATTCGACTCTTCTCCCGTGTTGATATACTGGGCTTTATGCACGTTAAAATCCTGCAGCTCCAGAGTGTGGTGTTATTTTCCGACTAGCTGGGTTTGCACCACCAGCGAACAGCTTTTGACCCTCAACAGGTGCCCAACGACATGTAGATAGATGGTTTAAAGCAGTGACAGCTTGTCTCGCGCCCCTTCAGAAAGCTGGAGGGCAAGCTCGGCTGAAAGGTGAGTGTTGCGGGGTTGTCATGTCCCATTCTTTCAGTAATTGTAATACTAGGTGAGTCACGGAGGCCTCATTTTTGTGTTTTTTTGGAGGGGGGGGTGGTTTCTTGGACAGGGTGCACTGTCAGGTCCAGCCTGGCTGCTGTCTGCCAGCCTCAGGCTTGTTACTGTATGCGCTGATCTTCGCGGGTTGTCACTGTAACAGTGTAGTGTGTAGGGCGGCATGGCGATGCCCAAGCATGACTCTTCTAATTACTGCATGTTTCCCTACTTGCACTGTCACGAGCTCCACGGCAATCTGTCACCCTCTCGCTGCCAAAAACAAATATGAATACTCTATGTACTCCTCCTCTCTCTCTCTCTCTCTCTCTCTCTCTCTCCAGTCCTCAATCGCTCTCTTTTCTCAATCTTTCCCTTTTTTACTCTCCTTTTCTTAAGTCTACTGACTGCTGCCAGCACTCTGATGTTGGGTTCAAGCTTTCACCTTTGAAAAGGAAGGAAACACACACACACACACAAACCAACACACACACACACACACACACTCAAACATATATATATATATATATATATACACACACACACACAAAGCAACACAGGAAAACACACACACAGATATTGCGCGAGAGCCATCTGAGGGGGTGCCAGTGCAGACTTGAAGTTCCTCTTGAAATCTCTCACGCCGATCAATCCCTAATTATTCCCCAGCCTCCTCTACTGGCTCGCCGCCCCCCGGTCCCACTCACTTAATTACTTTTTTAAAGTGAAAGAAACAATTATGCAAAGATCTCTCTCTCTCGCTCTCTCCCTCTCTCTTCACTTATTGAGGAGCACCATTGGGAGGAGGAGGAGGAGGGGAGCGTGTGCGGAAGTAATCAGTGTTTCTCTGCTCTCTCTCGCGTCTTTGTGTGTGTGTCTCTCTCTCTCTCTCTCTCTCTCTCTCTCTGATCTTACCACCCCTCTCTGTTTCTTCCCCTTCTCTCTCCATCTCACTATTTCCTCACTATTTAAACTCTCTCTCATTTTTTCTCTTACACTTTTTTCTGCTCTCTCATGCTTTCGCGCTATCCTTCCTCTTGCTCTCGCATTCGCCCCCTTTTTCTGTTCTTCCTTCTCCTCTTTAAGTCTCTTCTACTCTCTCTTTCTCTCACTTTGTCCTATTCATTCTCTCTCTCCCCCTCCCTCTCTCTCCCTCCCTCTCTCTCGCTCTCTCTCTCTATGATCTTACCACCCCTTCTCTGTTTCTTTCCCCCTCTCTCTCTCTCTCTCTCTCTCTCTCTCTCACTCTCTCTCTCTCTCTCACTCTCTCTGTCCTTTCTCCACCCCCACTCCCTCCATTCCTCTCACTCTCTCTCTATGATCTTACCACCCCTTTTCTGTTTCTTTCCTCCCTCTCTCTCTCTCTCTCTCTCTCTCTCTCTCTCTCTGTGTCCTTTCTTTCCCCCCTCACTCCCTCCATTCTTAATCTCTCCCTCCCTCTCTCCCCCTCTATTCTCTATAGGTCTCTCTCTCTCCCTCCTTTCTCTCTGTTCTTTCTTTGCCTCCCTCCCTCTCCATTCATTGCTATACTTTTAATGTCTATCTCTCCTTCCCCCTCTCTCACTCCATTCTCTATCTGTCTCTCCTCTCTCTCCCTCCATTCATCTCTATACTCTTTATGTCCTCTCTCTGTCTCTTCTCTCTCTCTCTCTCTGTCCTTTCTTTCCCTCCCTCTCTCTCTCCATTCATCTCTATACTCTTATGCCCTCTCTCTCTCTCTCTCTCTCTCTCTCTCTCTCTCTCTCCCTTCACCTCGTGTCTCTATATACACTTATTGACATAGTTGAAATAGTTTATAGGGTTTCAGTATGCAGTATGGTATGGTATGTAATTGAGCACAGGTGTGGGCTGATTAGAATCGGGGTCTTGCCACAAGAGGGTGTAAAAGTGCTTCTCCCACTGCCCTGTAAAAAAGGTTCTCAGGAGGCCTTGTGGTGAGCTCTTCAGTCCTGCTTTTGCTGTGGAGCGACCACAGGGAAGCCATAACATGCAACAGTCTGTAACCCCTAGTAGTGATATGAGGAGAGAGAGCTCAGCAATATGTGCAGGACATCCTGCGGCCTCGTGTGTTGCCTCTCTGGGCAGGGCTTCCAACTGGCATTTTTTAGCAGGACAATAAAAGCAAGGGCTTCTCAGGAATGTTACCATCAAATTACAACACTTCTGAGACCTGCCAGGTTTATCTATATTCGAGCATTTTGATCGATGGGAATCATAAGCCATATATGCATAAATGTTGGAATGCTAGCTAAGGTCCAGCAGCTCTGCTTCTGTGCTGTAAGCTCAGGGAAGGCGGTCTGAGATACTGAGGCTGGGTCTGGAAGAAGGGGGTCTACCCCCAGGAAAAGGCATGTCTGGCTTCGCCTCTAGTTTCTACTGTACAGACTCTGGTTGCAATCATAGTGTAAGTATGCAATTGGGACACAGCCATACTCTCTTTCCTACTCTGTCACTTTCTCACTGTCCTTCTTTTCTTTCTGATCTCATGTTTTTGCTCATTCTTAGTAAGAAGGCAGGGTAACACTTGAAGTGTTTGACAGCCTTGGCTGGAAGAGACTGAGGAGCTGAGTTACATTTACATTACATTTTTGGAATTTTGCTGACGCTCTTATCCAGAGCAACTTATAAGGTTACTCATATTACAGAGGTGGGCCAATGTAATATTCTTATACATTTCTAATATTCTTATACATATAATAGTCTTGCCCAAGGACTCTTATCTTATCTTATCTTAACAATCTCAAATTGAAGTGGAACTTCCATGAGCTGCATGTTTACAGTTGGAGCGTCCACTTTCCGGACAAACTGGGAATTTAAAACTGGGAAAAATCCACTCTGCTTCTGCAGTGTGAGCTCAGTGAAGGTGGTCTGAGACACTGCGGCTTGGTCTGGGAGACAGGGGAGGGTCTACCAAATGAGTAGGTGAGTCTGGCTCCGCGTCTGGCCTCTACTGCGCAGACTCTGGTTGCAGATTTGACAACATGGTGGACAGTTTTGGCCTCATTTCTAATGAATGTAGGGAAATAGAACCACAGCGCTCATGTTTTCTCCAGTCGTTGGTTTCTACAGTTATACATTATAGTGTGAAGTACCCAATTGGGACACAGCCTTACTCTCTGTCACTTTCTCGCTGTCCTTTCTTTTTGATCTCATTCTCTCTTTCTCTTTAATGTCCCTTTGGTTAGAGAACTACCTTATTTTTCCTCTCTCTCTCTCTCTCTCTCTCTCTCAGATAAATGAATAGATAAACAGAGCACTCTTGCCAGCCGCTGACAGCAGGCATGTTCCCAGAAGGCCTCGTTTTTGGCCCAGCAGGTCGATGGGGTTTGAGTTAATAGCAGGTGGTGTTTCCTGTGTGTACAGCGGATTGTACGGCAGAGTGTACAGCGGTGTGTACAGTGATGTGTATGGTGGTGTGTACGGCGGAGTGTACAGCAGAGTGTACAGAGGTGTGTACAGTGATGTGTATGGTGGTGTGTACAGCAATGTGTATGACGGAGTGTATAGTGGTGTGTACAGCGGTGTGTATGGTAGTGTGTACAGCGGCCTGTTTGGCAGTGTCTATGGCTGTGCGTACAGAGATGTGTACAACGATGTGAACAGCGGTGTGTATGGTAGTGTGTACGACGGTGTTTACGGCGGTGTGTACAGCGATGTGTACGGCAGTGTGTACGGCGGTGTGTACGAAGGTGTGTACGAAGGTGTGTATGGAGATGTGTATGGAGATGTGTATGGCGGTGGGTACGGCAGTGTGTACAGCGGTGTGTTCAGCGGTGTGTGCGGCGGTGTGTACAGCGGTGTGTACGGCGGTGTGTACGGCAGTGTGTATGATGGTGTGTACGGCAGTGTGTATTATGGTGTGTATGGCAGAGTGTACGGCAGTGTGTATGACGGTGTGTACGGCAGTGTGTATTATGGTGTGTATAGCAGAGTGTACGGCAGTGTGTATGACGGTGTATTTGGCAGAGTGTGCGGCGGTGTGTACGGCAGTGTGTATGATGGTGTGTATGGCAGAGTGTGCGGCAGTGTGTGCAGCAGTATGTATGACGGTATGTACGGCAGTGTGTATGACGGTGTGTATGGCAGAGTGTACGGCGGTGTGTACGGCGGTATGTACGATGGTGTGTACGGCGGTGTGTACGGCAGTGTGTATGACGGTGTGTACGGCAGTGTGTATTATGGTGTGTATAGCAGAGTGTACGGCAGTGTGTGCAGCAGTGTGTATGACGGTGTGTGAATGAATTACATGGCGGTCTCTTCGGCTCATAGATCTGCTATGAATATGTACTACAGCTCATATTTATGATGTATTGATTAGCTCCCATTCCCCTGCTGTGTATGGACACTGGTGTCTCTCGCTCTTTCCCTGCTCACTCTCTCTCTCTCTCTCTCTCTCTCATCCCTCTTTCTATATCTCATCTCTCCCTGTTTTTCTCTTTGTTGCCTCTCTTTTGTCTCTCTTTGTCTCTCTTGTTTTTCTTTATGTTTTTCTTTCATCTCTTTCTTTCATCTCTCTTTGCCTCTCTCTCTCATCTGTCTGTCTTTTTTTCTCACCTTCTCACCATGTCTCTCTTTGTCTTGCTCTTGTTTTTCTTCATCTCTCTGTCTCTCTGTGTCTCTCTTGTCTTTTTGTCCTTCTCTGTGTCTCTCATCTGTCTCTTGATCTTTGTCTTATCTCTATCTCGCCTCTTTTACTTTTGGTGTCTCTCTTCTCTCTCTCTCTGTCTCTCTTTTCTCTGTCATCTCTCTGTTGTCTCTTATCTCTCTCTCATCTATGTGTCTCTTGTCTGTCTCTCATCTCTTTTTTCTCTCTCTCTCTCTCGCCTGTCTGTCTTTTTCTCTGTCTTTTGTCTATCTGTCTTTCTTGTCTCTCTTTGTTGCTCTCTCGTTTTTCTTCGTGTTTTTCTTTGATCTCTTTTTTCATCTCTCTGTCTCTTTCATCTCTTACTTGATCTTTCTCTTTCTTATTTCTCTCTTGTCTCTTTTACTCTCTGGTTCTCTCATCTCTCACTCTTTCTGTCTCTATTGTCTTTCTCATCTCTCTCTCGTCCCACTCATTCTCTGTGTGTTTCTCTTCTCTCTCTCTCTGCCTCTCTCTCTCTCTTATCGCTCGCTTGTCTCTCTGTGTCTCTTGTCGCTCTGTCATCTCTTTCATTCTCTCTGTGTCTCTCATCTTTCACATCTCTCTCTGTTTCTCTCATCTCTTTCTTTGTCTTTCTCTGGTCTTTCTCTTTTCTCTCTCATCTTTCTTGTCTCCTTGTTTCTCTCTCATCTCTCCCTTTGTCTCTCTCCCTCCTGTCTGTCTCTGTGAGTCCCTCTCTTTCTTTCTTTCTTTCTTTCTTTCTTTCACCCCCCCCCCCCCACCCCCACCAAACCCAGGTCTCTCTCCTCCTCTCCCTCTCTCTCTCTACACTATTTCTTACTCAGCTGAGATAAACAGAACCTAAAGGACTGAGCAGTGGAGCTTTAATTAGCCTGCATGGCCTCGCTGTGTTAGGCATCTAATTGATGTTTAGACACTTAATGCCCATTTCATACCAATTCCCACAGTGTTGGCTGGAAGCAGGAATAATCCTGAACTGTGTGTGTGTGTGTGTGTGTGTGTGTGTGTGTGTTACTTCCTCTCCGCCAAACCGGATGTCCAGCGTGGTGCAATTCCCCACTAATGAAAATGAATGTGTGTGGAGTGAGGGGCTGTGGGTGGGTCGATAGGTTAGCTCTGCTGTGGAGCTCGGAGGGGTTGATTATTGCTGATTGGAGCCCATAGCAGATCAATGACACTGACTGCAGGCTTTACTGTCTGATGGATGCTCTTTCCCATGTAATCTATCCACACAAAACAAGACAGACAGGGTGTTTGTTTAACCCCACAGCCAACAGCACATGACACGGACCGCTGTGTGTGTGTGTGCGGGTGGATGGGTATGGCTATGTGTGTGTGTGTGTGTCTACAGGACCAACACAATGCTCCAGACTTCAGACAGTCAAGATAGGACTCTATACATAAGATGATAACTCCTTTAATCAGTAATACGAATGTGTTCACTCATCGTGTTACACTACATGGACAAAAGTATTGGGACACCTGCTCATTCATTGTTTCTCCTAAAAATTGAGAATATTTAAAAAAGAGTAAATCCTGCTTTTGTTGAAGTAACTGACTCTGCTGTCCAGGGAAGAAGGCTTTCTATTAGATTGTGGAGGAGCATTGCTGTGTGCTGAGCATTGCTGTGTGATTTGACTGTAGTCAGCGACAAGAGCTTTACTGATTTCAGGCTGTTGGATGATCACCATGAGGTTTATCTGCTCCAGAGAGTCCTATTCTATTGGTAGTACTCCTCTACAGGGACTAGACAAGCTGTGTGGGTGCATTTGCAAATGTGCTAAATTTCCTTTGGGATCAATAAAGTATCTATCTATCTATCTATCTATCTATCTATCTGTCTGTCTGTCTGTCTGTCTGACTGTCTGTCTGTCTATCTATCTATCTGTCTGTCTGTCTGTCTGTCTGTCTGACTGTCTGTCTGTCTATCTATCTATCTATCTATCTATCTATCTGTGTTGGCAATGGGTGCAAATTTAAGTGACTATGCTGAATGCATTCATTAGAAGGGGTGTCCACAAACTTTTGGACATATAGTGTAGGTGGTTTCCTGTGTGGCTGTGTGGTCGCTGACTGTGTCCGGGAAAATACAGCGATGGTTAAAGCTTTACTGGCAAGGCTGGCAAGAACATAACACACACACAAACACACACACACACACACACACACACACACATACAATTGTTTAAAAAAATCTAATAACATGACTCAGTGAAGAAGCTTTGTACACAGAGCCGTCTCCAAGTGTTCTCTTTGTTTTAGGGGACAGCTGTCTCATCTGTGTGGGTGTGTGTGTGTGTGTGTGTGTGTGTGTGTGTGTGTGTATTAGTGTACATGATACTCATTTCAAGTGCGCTTGACATTTCGTGTTGCCAGGCGCACAGGGCCACATCTGTCTCTCTCCCTTTCGCCTCATTGTTGTGAGAGTGCTCAGCCGGCTCTCGCGGTTTTAGAAGCTAATCCTCTCAGTGCGCAGACGTGACGTCTTCATGCTGATTCCAGTCCATTTCAATCAGCCTTTTGATCATGTAAACCCATCTTCATTTGACCGCCACTTCAGGGTTCTCGACCTGCTCTAGAACCGGGGGCGTGCTTGAGAGATGCATTTCGCTGATGTGTTTGGACGGCATCAAAGAGCTGATCAATTTGCAGTGAAACTGCGTCCCCAGATTCTGGAGAAGCAGGTGTAGCGTCCACCTCAAGGTTCTGCCTTGTCACAGCTTTGGCTAGAAAATGAGAACCTGGGCTTAGATCTTCTGAGAACCTGAATCCATAACTGCTTCCAAAATGAGAGAGGAGTAAAACCTTCTTAACTTTTAATGGAAGTCAATGGAAAAAGATTTCATTCCAGGTCATTTTGGAGCATTTCCATTGGTCCCTTTGTTGTGAAGTTCTGACCCAATGTAAAAAACAACCACCGAATCCAGATCATCACGTAAGGTGCCGAAACAGCTCTGTCCTATCAAAAGCATGGACTCCACAAGAACCTCTGAAGGCGTCCTGTGGTGTCTGGTGTTAGCAGTTCCCAAGGCCCTGCTGCTGGTTCAACGGTTGTCCATCTTTGGAGCACGTTTGGTAGGTACTGACCACTCCACAAGACCTGCCTGATGTTTTGGAAATGTTCTGACCCGGTCGTCTAGCCACCACAGTTTGGCCCTTAGGCTGGCCCATTTTTTCTCATTTGCAAGAACTGACTGTTCACCTGCTGCCTAATATGTGGAGCCAATGCCGTCACCTGAACTAGCTGAATGGGTGGGCATTTGTTTGTGTGTGTGTGTGTGTGTGTGTGTGTGTGGAGGGACAGGACCTGACCAGGTCACCCAAGACAACTACTGTTTGCTTGGAAACCCCTGGTCAAGTGACACCTCTTTGTTTATACAGTACATGTCCAAATGTTTGTGGACACCCCTTGTAATGGATGCATTCAGCTACTTTTAAGGTGTGTGTGTATTTAATCCCCAGACCTAGTAAGACTCTGATCCACTGTTAGATTTTAGTTTGCTTCATACATGTTCATACTGAAATATTAGGGCTGGACCCCTAAAATCTGAGAACTGGACCCTTAATCCTGTCTTATTAAACCTCGTCGTCTTGACACTGCTCAGGTGGTCTCGGATCGCTTGTTTGGAGAGCACCAAAGTTGGGAAGGCAGAGTTTACACTTACTCTAATGGTCCGCACTAACAGAGCGATCACACCCGGGTTATGGGCGCACCTTTAGGGTGTGTTTATACTTGCTAGCTTTGGTTCGATTAAAGCGAACCCTGGTAGGCCTCAAGTGGTCCAGCAGAAGAGGTCACTGTCACTATGACCAGAGGATCGCTAGTTTGAATCTTGGTCATGCTGCTGGCCATAGGCAGCCGGGGTCTTCACCCTCCCAGTGTCGGGAGCATTGCATGTGGCTTTCTACCACAAAGCAGAAGCCACCCAAACTCCAGCCCGAAGTTCAGTTTGTAAAAATGGAGCTTTTTGAAAGATGATTTTTGAGAAGTGTTTTTGTGTGGACGACCAAAACGCAGCTTTTTGACAACGCTGTCATCACTCTGGGAACTCAAGCTGTTTTCCTTTATTGATCAAGCAGAACTCTGTCTGAGATGTAGATGAGTGATGGCTGGGTTTGCATGTGCTCCTCAATGTTTATTTCCATATTTTCAACTGAATTTAAGTTCATTTTCATTGGCTGCACTGCACTCTGCGCTCTCTGGCTAATGGAACTCCATTCAGTACCTTTGGGATGAGCTGGAGTTCCAGAACATACACCCAACCACCAATCTTGAATTTCCACTCACCAGCCACTTTTGGGGGGGTTAGGTGCTTTGCTCAAGGGCACCTCAGCCATGAATGCCAGTCCTGGGGATCAAACCAGCAACCTTCTGGTTCCAGGCCTGCTTCTGCAACAGGGGGACAAACTCCCTGTTAATACCCCTGACACTGGATGAGTCTCCAAATGTAATGAAAGCAGCAGACAAAAATGGCCACTTTATTAGAAATACCCACATTGAAGGTTCACTCATTGGCCACTTGAGTAGAAATACATACCCTTTATTTCTATTCACTGGCCACTTTATTGGAAACGCCTGCCTTGAAAGTCAAATCACTGGCCTCTTTATTAAAAACATCTGCCCTGTGCTTTCATTTAGTGGCCACTTTATTAGAAACACCCACCTTGAAGGTTCACTTATTGGCCACTTGAGTAGAAATACATACCTTGTATTTCCATTTACTGGCCACATTATTGGAAACGCCTGCCTTGAAAGTCAAATCACTGACGTCTTTATTAAAATCATCTGCCCTGTGCTTCCATTCAGTGGCCACTTTATTAGAAACACCTACCTTGAATTTCCACTCACCGGCCACAATTGGGGGGTTGCTTTGCCCAAGGGCACCTCAGGCATGGATGCCAGTCCTGGGAATCAAACCGGCAACCCTTCCGGTCCCAGGCCTGCTTCTGCAACCTTTAGGCCACAGCCTACCCCTCAGTAAACTCCCTGCTTACACCCCTGACACTGGATAAGTCTCCAGACTCGAGCCAGGTTGTGAACGGAGGCAGCAGACAAAAGTGGCAGTAAGCCGAGCTCCTAAATATGTCGCAAGGGTCCTTACGTGTTAATGAGCACACACTCCTGATGATACCTCTGCACCCCGAAGAGGATTTAATTGGGGCCATAGAGCTTAACATTGGCCCCTGGGGCTGGAGGTGTGCAGCAGAGTGAGCAACAGCTAGCGGAGAGCTGGGAGTGTTTGTCATGTGCTTAACAACTATTCTGTTTGACTAGAAACCGATTCTCATTTTCACTTATGCAGAGCTAATTAGCCTGCACAGCGCAAGTAATAGGATAACTGCGCGATGGAGAGAGAGCGAGAGCAAGAGCGAGAGAGCAATAAAGACAGAGGGAAGGAGACATAGAGAACATGAGCGAGAGGCAGAGAGAGTGAGCGAGAGAGTTCCCCCCCCTCTTTCGTTTGTGACAGCTACGCGGCTCACACTGAAGAAGACAAAGATGATTTGCTGTGAGTGAGTGCCAGGCCCAATTACTCCTTATTGCTTTCAGAGGACAGAGTGTAGGAGCCCGT
This sequence comes from Salminus brasiliensis, assembly GCF_030463535.1. Taxonomy (NCBI): domain Eukaryota; kingdom Metazoa; phylum Chordata; class Actinopteri; order Characiformes; family Bryconidae; genus Salminus; species Salminus brasiliensis. Next base: position 34,506,223 of record NC_132889.1, on the reverse strand, counting down.
AAATGAAATTCACATGGCTGTTTTTATAAGCCCGCCACACTGAAGGTCACCGTGTGCATGTCGGAATTACATTTTGATTGATTTATTTACTGATAGGGTGTGGGATTTCATTTTCCGTTTTCGGGGTCAGCGGAGATGAGCGCCATTTGTCTATGTGTTCGACAATCGCCGCAGCGCTTTGTGTACATCTGGATTCCATATGTGTGACATCACTCTTTATGAAAGTGTCACCGTGTCCAGCGCTTTACTTGAAAACTTGAGGAAAAGATGCCGTTTGTTTCGATGTCATTCACTCTGGGTAGATTTTCTGAAATAATAGTAAATGAAAGCTCCTCAGCCGATCACCAGCCGCCACCTGTGTTAAAACACCTCTAATGACACGCTGGAAGGTCCACTCACTGGCCACTTTATTAGGAGCATCTGCCTTGTGCTTCTGTTCACATGACACTTTATTAGCAACACCGGCCTTGAAGGTCCACTCACTGGCCACTTTATTAGAAATGCCTACCTGGAAGGTTCACTTACTGGCCACTTTATTAGAAACACCTACCTGGAAGGTTCACTCACTGGCCACTTTATTAGAAATACCTACATTTTACTTCCCATTTATTATAAACACCAACATTGTTGTTCACTCACTGGCCACTTTATTAGAAACTCCTACTTTGTGCCTTCACTCACTGGCCACTTTATTATAAACACCAACATTGTTGTTCACTCACTGGCCACTTTATTAGAAACACCTACTTTGTGCTTTCACTCACTGACCACTTTACTAGAAACACCTGCTTTAAAGGTCTACTCACTGGCCACTTTACTAAAAACACCTCCCTTGAATGTCCACTCACTGGCCACTTTATTATAAACACCAACATCGTTGTTTACTCACTGGCCACTTTATTGATTAACTGGCCATTTTATTAGAAACAAATACCTTGTTCTTCCAGTCACTGGACACTTTATTAAAATCATCTACCTGGAAGGTTCACTTACTGGCCACTTTATTAGAAACCCCTACCTTGTACCTCCACACACTGGCCACTTTATTTGACATTGTACTTCCACTCACGGGCCACTTTATTAGAAACACCTGCCTGGAAGGTTCACTCACTGGCCACTTTATTAGAAATACCTACATTTTACTTCCACTCACTGGCCACTTTATTAGAAACACCTACTTTGTGCTTTCACTTACTGGCCACTTTATTAGAAGCCCCTACCTTGTACCTCCACACACTGGCCACTTTATTTGACATCGTACCTCCACACACTGGCCACTTTATTTGACATTGTACTTCCACTCACTGGCCACTTTATTAGAAACACCAACCTTGTCCTTCCACTTACTGGCCACTTTCTTAGAAACACCTGCCTTGTGTTTCAATTCACTGGCCACTTTATTTGATACACCTACGCTGTATGTTGATTAACTGGCCAATTTATTAGAAACACATACCTTGTTCTTCCACTTACTGGCCACTTTATTAAAAACACCTACCTTGTACTTCCACACATTGTCCACTTTATTGGAAATACCTGCCTTAAGGGGTCCAATCACTGGCCACTTTATTATAAATACCTACATCGTACTTCCATTTACTGGCCACTTTATTAGAAACACCATCCTTGTCCTTCCACTCACTGGCCATTTTATTAGAAACATCTGCCTTGTGTTTCTATTCAATGGCCACTTTATTAGAAACACCTAAGCTGTATGTTGATTTACTGGCCACTTTATTAGGAACACCTGCCTTAAGGGGTCCATTGCATTGCATTGAAAATACATGCTTTGTACATTCACTCACTGGCCACTTTATTAGAAACACCTAGATAGATTAAGAGTGGTCCACTACCCAAAACCAGTCAGCCTAGAGTGGCTCTGAGGGCAGAAACTGACCCCTGATCAGATCAATACAGAGTGTGTATCAACAGATGAGATACAAAGAGTGCATTAGAGTCTGGATCCTAGACAGGGTTCAGATTAAAGACTGCCCCGAGACTAAAAGCTCTAGGATTGGTCTTCTGTGCTCCAAATGCGTCTCTGGTTATTTCCTGTCTAGAATTAGGTGTAATAGAGCTCCCAGCATCTGAGGCATACAGCCGGCCCTGATCACTGTTCCAGCGCTGGCTGTGATAATGAGTGGTGGCCTCTTGGGAGAAGAGAGGTCAAAACGTTCATCTCCCTCTGCCGCGTGATCCTCAAAGGAAAAACCCGCAGATCTCACAAACCCAAATCCACCTGCACACCCTCCAGAGAGGCAGCGGTGGGCCATCACCCTGGCGAGCGCGTGCAGGATTTGGGGAATGGCTGTTTATCGATCCCACGCCGCCCGCTGGGACGCTTTCACCGGGCAGCCTCACGCGGCAGTGTGCTCGCTTATCTGCATGCCTCGCTTTTCAACAAGCTTTTTGAGGAAACAGGAGTAATGTGATTCTGATCTTTCGGCTCTGAAAGGCTCTGGAGGGAACGCAGGTAAAGGTTAGTGTCGCAGTGTCTGTGCACTCACCATTCACTGATTATACAACCTCCATCTCAAAGCTCCACCCTGCTGCTGTTCAGCCTGTACATACAGCTAGTGTTTCTGATAAAGTGGCCAGTGAGTGGACATACAAGGTAGGAATTTCTAATAAAGTGACCAGTGATCAGACCTTCAATGTAAAGTGAGTGGAGGTACACGCTAGGTGTTTCTAATATAGTGGCCAGTGGGTGGACGTACACGCTAGGTGTTTATAATTCAGTGGTCAGGGAGCAGACCTTTAAGGTAGGTGTTTCTTATAAAGTGACCAGTGAGTGGAAGCACAATGTAAGTGTTTCTTATAAAGTGGCCAGTGATCACACCCTTAAGGTAGGTGTTTCTAATATAGTGGTCATGATACACACCTTTAAGGCAGGTGTTTCCTAAGTGGCCACTGAGTGGAAGTACAGGCAAGGTGTTTCAGTGACCTACACCAGTGACTACACATTTCAAGGTAGGTGTTTCTAATATAGTGGCCAGTGAGTGGAAGTACATGTTAGGTGTTTCTAATATAGTGGCCAGTGAGTGGAAGTACATGTTAGATGTTTCTAATATAGTGGCCAGTGAGTGGAAGTACATGCTAGGTGTTTCTAATATAGTGGCCAGTGAGTGGAAGTACATGCTAGGTGTTTCTAATATAGTGGCCAGTGAGTGGAAGTACACGCTAGGTGTTATTCAGTGGTCAGAGAGCAGACCTTTAAGGTAGGTGTTTCTAATAAAGTGGCCAGTGATCACACCCTTAAGGTAGATGTTTCTAATATAGTGGCCAGTGACTGGACCTTCAAGGTAGGTGTTTTCAATAAAGTGGCCAGTGACTGGACCTTCAAGGTTGGTGTTTTCAATAAAGTGACCAGTGAGTGGACCTTCAAGGTTGGTGTTTTCAATAAAGTGGCCAGTGACTGGACCTTCAAGGTTGGTGTTTTCAATAAAGTGGCCAGTGAGTGGACCTTCAAGGTAGGTGTTTTCAATAAAGTGGCCAGTGACTGGACCTTCAAGGTTGGTGTTTTCAATAAAGTGGCCAGTGAGTGGACCTTCAAGGTTGGTGTTTTCAATAAAGTGGCCAGTGACTGGACGTACAAGGTGGGGGTTTCATATTCAGAGGTAACCGTCTCTAGTTGTATTTGGTGAAACCCTGAGTTTGAGTCTGTTTCTCTTTACTCGAGAAGTGAATGGTGACGGAGCTGTGTGTGTGTGTGTGTGTGTGTGTGTGTGAGGCAGGTTAGTCTGCAGCATGCAGAAAGGCTGTCTCTGCACACTGTCACTCCAGCTTTATTTCTGTGTGCTTTGGCGAAGCTTCTGCAAGGAGAAGGCCAGGAAGTGCGGGGCCAGCAGCGCACTCTTTGAAAAAACGGGACAAAGACCATGCATTCATTCTGCATTCTGTACACACACACACACACACTCTCTCTCTCTCTATCTCTCTCTATCTCTCTCTCACACACACACACACACACACACACTTTTAGGATTCAAACTACACGCCTGCCACCTTTACAATCATACAAACAGCCTATCTCTGTAGAAAGAAAGAGGGAGTGCGTGTGTGTGCATGTGTGTGTGTGTGTGTGTGTGTGTGTGTGTGTGTGTGTGTGTGTGTGTGGGGTTGGACTGTCTGACTGAAGGAGAGAAGGACAGGAGGCAGCAGCAGGAACAAGAGGAACAGAGCGAGGGATAAACGAGGCAGTGTCTCGTGCAGAGTGACCTCTTAACACTTTCAGCAGCACTTCACTGATCACAGATCAGTAATAACTAATAATTAACTGGTAATACTATGGTAACAGATGCTGTTGTCTATTAATTAAACACCAGTTTTCTAGCTGTGCATGAATAATATGGTATTAATTATTGCTGGACTTTTATTTGGTAATTGGAACTTAAATTCCAGGCTTTCTGGCCGTGCTGATTGATCTATTATTCAGTAGCTATTCTAGAACTGCTGCACACTGAGGATGGGGGACTGAGGTGTTGGGCCTTTTAAGGGTTAAGTGGTAAAACTAGTGTAATTAACTGGTATTAATGATTTTGGTTTTAAAATGGTCAAATTCAATATTCATATCAGAATATATAACAGAGTATGATGACCACCTACCCTATATTGGGAATAACCACCCTTGGCTTGGATGAGACCAGTGAGACATAGTGGCATAAACTGAACATAGTGCTAGGTGATAGAAGATGTTCATAATAGAGGTGAACTGCTCCACAGGAGCCAGTTAGTGGTTATTAAATTTTACAAAGAACATAAGATAATGGTAAAATAAAATAATAATGACAATTAAATTGTAAAATGTTGGTAATAACTGGTATGATAACTGTTGTAAACTGGTAAATAAAGTGGTAAAATAGTGGTAACTAAATAATAAAAATAAATAAAAATAATAGTAATTAAAATGAAAATATTGAAATTATTGGTCATATACTGGTAAGATAATGATAATAAAATAGTTGGTAATAAAATGGTAAATATAATGGTTATAAACTGATTGGTGAAAATGATTGGTAATGAACTGGTAAAATATAGGTAATTAAATAGTACAATATTGGTAATTAAAGGGTAAAATAATCTGTAATTAAATGGTAAAATAATGTAGTTAATTGGTAAACTAATTGGGAATATACTGGTAACATATTTGGTATAAGTGGTAAAATATTAATTATGAACTGGTCAAATAATTGGTAATTAAATTATCAAATAAGGGCAATTCAACTGCAAAATAATGATAATTAATTGATAAAATAATTGCTCATATATTGTTAAAATAATGTTTATTAAATGGACAAATAATTTATAATAATAAAGTGTAAATAATAATGATAACTGGTTAAAATAATGGTAATTAAATGGAAACTGTATTTATGCAAAAATATGATTTATTATTATTAAACATTTATTAAAACCTAAATAAGTTTTTTTCTGTTATATTTACATACAGGTTTATGAACAGTCTGGAGAATTAATTTACAGGCAGCAGAGTGAAGCCTGTCGGAGGCTGAACAGGTATTTTATCCCTTACAGATTAGCCAATCAGATCCCAGCACTGACATTACACAACCACCACCAAGGTTTTCTTTGGTCTGTTTTAATTATTTACATATAAATGGGCTAACTTTCTGTTTGACTGTCAAATACACACACACACACACACACACAGATGGAGAGAGTGTGTACAGTGACAGAGATGGAGTAAAAGCCCTGGGTTGTATGGTGCCCTTTGAAGGTGTCAGCTCGTGATTTAGGAGCAATCTAAGACTGGAACTCTCTTTAAGGCCACGGCCCGTCACTCCACACACACACACACACACACACACACACACACACACACATTCCCAGGCACTTCTGAGAGAGGGCGGGGATCCATACCCGCCCTGTTACTGCTGTGCGTCCGCTGTCGCTTCGGATTCATCTGCGCTCAGAAGAAAAATGTCACACCTTTGATCTCCTGCCTTCACTGAACACAGGGCCTAATTGTGCAGGACGACGCTGGAGAGATCGAAGGGAATGCTCTAGCACCCACCCACACACACACACACACACACACACACACACTTGATGCCATATATTTAGACTTAGTTATTACATACAGACATATAGATTGTGGATTTACTCTTTATGTCCAAATGTTTGTGGACACCCCTACTAATGGATGCATCCTTCACTTTATGTTTCACCTGTTGCTGTGCAATTGCACACACACACACACACACACACACCTTGTCTTGTCCCTGTAAAGACGTACTGCTTATAGAACCAATAGGGCTCTCTGAAACACATCAAACAACATGACCCTATTGGCACCATGCTGCCTAATGCCAGGCGTGGGCTAGAAGGGTATAAAGCCCCCCAGCATTGAGAACTGTGGAGCAGTGGAAGGAATCAACATTATGACCTCACTAACGCTCTTGTTGCCGAATGCAATCAAATCCTCACAGCAATGCTTCTCCAAAATCTAGTAGAAAGCCTTCTTCCCTGGACAGTAGAGACAGTTACTCCAACAAAAGCAGGATCAACTTAATAACATACTAATAATAACAATAACATGTTTTTAAATTGAGAAGTAGTAAACAGCCTCTGTAGCTAATCTGTGATCTTAGCAAAAGTTTGGACACCCTAAGCTCCCTTAGCTTAGCTCAGGGGCAGTGGTGGTGGCTCAGCGGTTAGAGCCCTGAGCTATTGGTGGCCTTTACTCTCTCTGCTCCCTGGGCGCTGGAGTTGGCTGCCTACCACTCTGGGTGTGTGTTCACTTCCACAGATGGGTAAAATGCAGAGTACAGTGACAAATACATGCACCTTTACCTTGATCTACATGCACCTTTACCTTACCTAATCCATGTGACCAACTGTAATCAGGATCTGTCTGTTGAGTGTTGATCTCTCTCTCACACACACACACACACAGACAGACCTCTATGTAAGGCCACAGCTCTACGATTGAACTGTGGTGTGTGTTTACTGAGCAACACGTCTCATTGGATTTCTGATCAATAGGATTATATTTCTTATAAAGGAAGGATGAGTGTGTGTGTGTGTGTGTGTGTGTGTGTGTGTGTGATTGTGTGTGTGGTTGGAGGGAACATGGTGAAGACCATCAGAGTGAAGCAGATGACATACAAACAGGAAGGAGAGGGAACACAGTGAGGAAATGACAGAGAGGTTTCCATGCCGGACAGTCATAGGACATTACTCACACCCCTCCTCCTTTTCCCAGCAGTAGTTTTCAGGAATAGTCTTAGCTGAAGTGGCCAACGTGTCTATCGGACAATGGACATTCGCTGCTCGGGAAAGGTAAACACCACAGCACCTTTTTCACGGAAGTGTCCATTGCTTGAACAGGCAGAGGACTGTAACAGAGAGGTAGCGGCAGGCTGCAGGGGCATGGCAGCTTTACTGGGGTCGGACTAAACCCGTCGTCAGAAGCACAGGCAGGGGTCAGAGAACAGGCAGGCACATCAAATGCAGATCCATATTCAGAAGGTCTGTGAAACCAAGGAAAAGGTCAGGCCAGGGAAAACCAACAAAGAAAACATGGCTTAGGTTCAGAAGAAATAACACAGAGACTTTCCAAAGACTGAAATGCAGAAGTTTATATGAGGGCAGGCATTGATGGGCTGCACTTTGTAGACCACTGTGGACCCTGCCTTGAGGACAGGCCTCTCTGAGGACAACACTCATGCAGGGCAGAAGATCCAGATGACATCAGCAGGGGGCTCTGAAGTCTTGGGCTGGGAAGAAGGCTTGAAAACTTTGGGCAGGGCAGAAGGCTCAGAAGCCTTGGGACGGTCTGGAGACTTGGAGGATTCAGACAAGGCAGAGGGCAGAATACCCTTGGGCAGGGTAGAACACCCAGATGTCACAGACAGTGCAGAAGGCTCAGAAGATTCGGGCACAGCTGGAGACTGAGACCTTAGACAGGGCTGCACACTTGGAAACCTTGGGGACGACTGAAGACCCAGTGGTCATGGACAGGGCAGTGAGTGCCGTGCAGGAGGCTCTAGAGCATCTGGTAAACCTTGGGAAGGACTGGAGTCTCTGAGACCTTGGGCAGGTTTGGGCAAACTTGGAAGTCTTGGGCAGGGTTGGAGACTTGAAGACCTCAAGAGCCAGGACAGGGCAGAAGGTCACAGGGAAGGCACTGGGTAGCAATGGAGACTTAGAGGCCTTGGGTCGGACTGGAGTCTTAGAGACCTCGGGCAGGACTGGAGATTCTAAGGCACTGGGTAGCAACGGAGACTTAGAGGCCTTGGGTAGGACTGGAGTCTCAGAGACCTCGGGCAGGACTGGAGACTATAAGGCACTGGATGGCAACGGAGACTTAGAGGCCTTGGGTCGGACTGGAGTCTTAGAGACCTTGGGCAGGACTGGAGACTATAAGGCACTGGATAGCAACGGAGACTTGGAGGCCTTGGGTAGGACTGGAGTCTCAGAGACCTCGGGCAGGACTGGATACTCTAAGGCATTGGGTAGCAACAGAGACTTGGAGGCCTTAGGTAGGACTGGAGTCTTAGAGACCTTGGGTAGGACTGGAGTCTTAGAGACCTCAGGCAGGACTGGAGACTCTAAGGCACTGGGTAGCAACAGAGAATTGGAGGCCTTGGGTAGGACTGGAGTCTTATAGAGACCTTGGGCAGGACTGGAGACTTGGAGGCTCAGACTCTCTCACGTACTTTGCACGTTTCTGGATTTACATCATAAACGCTGAGGGTGCTTTATTGTATTTGTGGGGATAATAGTCAGCCTGGCACAATGGAGCTGTCTCCAAGACAAATCCAGAGGTGGCGCTCTGACAGCAAAACAAAGGGATGAGATCGGAGGGAGGAAACAATGTCATGCTAACCAGCCCGACTGAAAGGAGTGCAGCAAACACGGCAGTAATGCGCAGGGAAGTCAGCGGTGTAGCGTTGCCAAAACGGCCTCGGGAAAATCCACTGGGTGGGTGAGGGGGGGGGGGGGGGAGAAATGGGAGATTTAAAGATAAATGGAGAAAGAGAGAGACATGAGAGGTGCGGGCGGAGGAGAGTAGGAAGAAAGAGTGTTTGTCCCAAATATGACAAATAAACTGCACAAACAACATGAGTTGGCAAAACAGAGCTAGAGAGCTGTTTTCATTCTATAACAGAGGAAAACAATATTCCTCCCTGCGGAGCCGAGCCTGATTCATACTCTGGGTATAGGAATGTGGAGCTGATTCGCCTCAGTATGTGTGTGAGTGCAGCAGTGTGTGTGAGTGCAGCAGTGTGTGTGAGTGCAGCAGTGTGTGTGGACGGAGATACTTCTAAACATAAATTTCTTTTCAGATCGGCTTCCAGTGGTTCTAGAGCAAATGTGTAAAATGACCCCGATTTTGATGACCATATAGCAACATGCGCTGGAAAATAAACGTTTCTCAATATATTTGCATAATATTTAATAAGATGGCAAAGCGTCTGAAGCATGACTGCTTTTTTGGTAACAAGATAAATGATGAATTTTTCATGATGGACCTGTTTAAAAATGAAAACTCATTAAAAACATGCCCTCGCTCTGAAGATGTATGCAATCAGCCAGGCTTTCTTTATGTAGCCTTATTAGCCTCTGATTGTTCTTGTAGTTTAAGCTGTGTGTGTGTAGGTGTGTGTGTGTGTGTGTGTGTGTGTGTGTGTGTGTGTGTGTGTGTGAGTGTGTGTGTGTGCAGATATTTAAACTAATATTCAGAGTGAATTGACTGAACTCACAGAGACCTTAATCTCATCAAATATGTATAGAAATATTTATAAAATCAAGTATTTACTGTGCAATTTGTGTGTGTGTGTGTGTGTGTGTGTGTGTGATTGGACAGGGACAAGGGTTTTGGTGTCTGCATGCTGCACTCCAGCAAACTGAGACTGAAATGAAACAAAGACGCTTAAATTAAAGTTCAGCATGTCGACCTTCAGTTAAGAGTATACTGAATGTTAGGGCATCAGATCGTTCACCTGAAAACTAAAGAAAGGAGGTTTAACAACTTACCCTAGATAAAGAAGGGAGGGG